>NC_083462.1:4690240-4712740 GCF_030014155.1 Tachysurus vachellii | reverse complement strand
TCTCTCTCTCCTCTCTCTCTCTCATATTTCTCTCTCTCTCTCTCCTTCTCTCTCTCTCTCTCTCTCTCTCTCTCTCTCTCTCTCTCTCTCTTGTTCTCTCTCTCTCTCTCGTCCTCTCTCTCTCTCTCCTTCTCTCTCACTCGCTCTCATTTCTCTCTCTTGCTCATTTTGTCTCTCCTTCTCTCTCTCTCTCTCTCTCTCTCTCTCTCTCTCTCTCTCTCTCTCTCTCTCTCCCCAGACATCTCTTGGTGCGGCTCTGATATCCGCCGGCGCTCGGTTAAAGGTGCTCGATCTGAGCGATAACGCGTTCGGACCCGATGGCGTGAGAGGCATCGAGACTCTGTTGAAGAGCTCAGCGTGTCACACACTGCAGGAGCTGAGGCTTAACAACTGCGGCATGGGCATCGGGGGCGGAAAGGTGAGAGAAACGTCAAGGTGCTTTTTACACGTGTGTGCACAGCTGTTGTTCCAACAGCCTTCTGTGGTATCAGTGGTATTTGTCACAGCACTAAATTATGTCCTTATGATTCACTTCCACGTCACCAGATCCTGGCAGCGGCCCTGACGCAGTGCCACAAAGAGTCCAGTAAACTCGGCACTCCTCTGAGGCTGAAGGTCTTCATCGCAGGGAGGAACAGGCTGGAGAACGACGGAGCCACGGCGCTGGCTCAAGCCTTCCAAGTAACGTGAACTAACAAACCTCGACCTGTCTTAATGACACTTTTATATGTTGCTGTTACAAAAATATTATATCTTCATGCCCGCAGTTGATCGGCAGCCTGGAGGAGATCCACATGCCTCAGAATGGCATCAACCACCCCGGAGTGACGGCTCTCGCCGACGCCGTGCAGCACAACCTCCTGCTTCGAGTACTCAACCTCAACGACAACACCTTCACCAAGAAAGGAGCCGTTGCCATGGCGCAGGTGTGAACTTCATCATCATCATCATCATCACATTGTTCCGCATGCCTTCCTCTAATCAGATATAATGACAAAAAGCGAACAAGACTTTAGGAGCAATGAATAGAATTAGTCCGAGTTTTTAAGGAGATCGTCGGCGTAATCGTGGCGCTAATCATCAGGAAAATACTTTCATCCTCCTAAATTAGGAAGAGAAATACGAGGAACCGATGATTCAGTAATCTGTTGGTCACAAAGGATTATAGATAATGCTGTAAGTAGTGTCACTGCAAATGTGTGTGTGTGTGTGTGTGTGTCAGGCCCTGAAGCACCTCCGCAGCGTGCAGGTGATAAACTTTGGCGACTGTTTGGTTCGCTCTGAAGGAGCCTTAGCCTTAGCCGAGACTCTGAAAGACGGCCTTCCGATTCTCAAGGTACGTAAAATCTCATTAGATCAGTGGCTCAAATGCTAATCAGTGGACTATAGATGGGTTTATAGTAACTGGGAGAAGCTGGAATCACTCTACTGGTGTACATGTAAATGTAAGTAAGGGTCTATAGAAGTTCTCTTTACTTATTATATTAGGAGCTGAATCTGTCGTTCGGGGAGATCGCAGAAGAAGCAGCTCTGGAAGTCGCTAAAGCAGTGAAGCACAAAGACCAGCTGGAGAAACTCGACCTCAATGGTAACGTACAGAGACCTGAGTGTGCTTTTAAAATGTTTAATATATATTAACGATGTGTGTGTGTGTGTGTGTAGGTAACTGTATTGGTGAGGAAGGGTGTGAAAACCTCCGGGAGCTCATGCAGAACATGAACATGGGAGACCTACTGGCCTCTCTGAGGTACACGACGTTTATACAATAAAACATTCTAAAGATTATAAACTGACTGAAGAACGCCGTGACCTCACTTCCTGTGCTCCCAAACATTCCCTCACTCCGTGTACAGCGACGACGAAGGAGAGCCGGAGGATGACTACGATGATGGCGAAGATGATGAAGAGGAGGAGGAAGATGATGAGGACGAGAACAAGGAGGAGGAAGAGGACGAGGAAGATGAGGACGAGGAGGAGGACGACGAGGAAGACGGAGAAGACGAGCCCAGCTCTCTCACACAGGTTCTTGTTTTACGATGCACAAGACACGCCCCCTTTAGTGAGACTAATACACAAGACACGCCCCCTTTAGTGAGACTAATACACAAGACACGCCCCCTTTAGTGAGACTAATACACAAGACACGCCCCCTTTAGTGAGACTAATACACAAGACACGCCCCCTTTAGTGAGACTAATACACAAGACACGCCCCCTTTAGTGAGACTAACACACAAGACACGCCCCCTTTAGTGAGACTAACACACAAGACACGCCCCCTTTAGTGAGACTAATACACAAGACACGCCCCCTTTAGTGAGACTAATACACAAGACACGCCCCTTTAGTGAGACTAATACACAAGACACGCCCCCTTTAGTGAGACTAATACACAAGACACGCCCACTTTAGTGAGACTAATACACAAGACACGCCCCTTTCATGCAGTGGACACGCCCCCTTTAGTGAGACTACATTTTGCATACATTTACTCTTAGACTCCTCACTCCCTTTAGATAAATAAGCATGTGTGTGTTTGTGTGTGTGCGCAGATATCGACTCCACCTTCAGCCCCTCGTCCTCCAGACGTCTCGTCCTTCCTCTGTTTCCCGTCTCCAGAAAAACTACTGCGGCTCGGTGACCAGAGAGTCCAACTGCTCCAGAAACAGGTCTGTAGGAGTAAAACTTTAAGAAATAGACACCGAGATACCACCATGAGTTATTATTATACAGGATGTGTGTGTGTGTGTGTGTGTGTGTGTGTAGGTGGACGTGACAGATGTGAGTAAGACTGTAGAAGCCTTCCTGAAGATCTCGTCCGTGCATAAGGAGCGTGATCCTGACGTGAAGACAGCAGTGCTGGAGAGTGTTGGTACTGAACACAGTATCTCTCCATCCTGCTTTTATAGAGATCTGAACTGTAGTGTATGTAGTTCTAAAGCAGTAGTGTGTGTGTGTGTGTGTGTGTGTGTGTGTGTGTGTGTGTGTGTGTGTGTGTGTGTGTGTGTGTGTGTGTGTGTTTATTTCCAGATGCTGTTTTGAGTAAAGCCTTTTCAACTCCATCAGTCCAGACATTTAGTTTCATCTCTGCGTTACTAGTGATGCTTGGTCTATTAAAGGTACAACATGTACACACACACACACACCACACACACACACCACACACACACACCACACACACACATACCACACATACACAGTACACACACACACCACACACACACACACATACCACACATACACAGTACACACACACACACACATACACAGTACACACACACACACATACCACACATACACAGTACACACACACACACCACACATACAGTACACACACACATACCACACATACACAGTACACACACACACCACACACACACACACATACCACACATACACAGTACACACACACACACATACACAGTACACACACACACACATACCACACATACACAGTACACACACACACACCACACATACAGTACACACACACACCACACACACACATACCACACATACACAGTACACACACACACACATACCACACATACACAGTACACACACACACCACACACACACACACATACCACACATACACAGTACACACACACACACATACACAGTACACACACACACACATACCACACATACACAGTACACACACACACCACACATACACAGTACACACACACACCACACATACACAGTACACACACACCACACATACACAGTACACACACACACCACACATACACAGTACACACACACACCACACATACACAGTACACCACACACACACCCCACACACATACCACACATACACAGTACACACATAAACAGTACACAAACACACCACACACACACCACAAACACACCACACATACACAGTACACACACACACCACACACACACCACACGTACACACACACACCACACATACCACACATACACAGTACACACACACCACACATACACAGTACACACACACACCACACACACACCACACATACCACACATACACAGTACACACACACACCACACATACCACACATACACAGTACACACACATACCACACATACACAGTACACACACACACCACATACACAGTACACACACATACCACACATACACAGTACACACACACCCCACACACACACGTACCACACATACACAGTACACACACACACCACACATACACAGTACACACACACACACATACACAGTACACACACACACACATACCACACATACACAGTACACACACACACACCACACATACAGTACACACACACACCACACACACACATACCACACATACACAGTACACACACACACACACATACCACACATACACAGTACACACACACACCACACACACACACACATACCACACATACACAGTACACACACACACACATACACAGTACACACACACACACATACCACACATACACAGTACACACACACACACCACACATACACAGAACACACACACCACACATACACAGTACACACACACCACACATACACAGTACACACACACACCACACATACACAGTACACACACACACCACACATACACAGTACACCACACACACACCCCACACACATACCACACATACACAGTACACACATAAACAGTACACAAACACACCACACACACACCACAAACACACCACACATACACAGTACACACACACACCACACACACACCACACGTACACACACACACCACACATACCACACATACACAGTACACACACACCACACATACACAGTACACACACACACCACACACACACCACACATACCACACATACACAGTACACACACACACCACACATACCACACATACACAGTACACACACATACCACACATACACAGTACACACACACACCACATACACAGTACACACACATACCACACATACACAGTACACACACACCCCACACACACACGTACCACACATACACAGTACACACACACACCACACATACACAGTACACACACACACCACACACACACACCCCACACACACACACACACACCACACATACCACACATACACAGTACACACATACCACACATACACAGTACACACACATACCACACATACACAGTACACACACACACCACATACACAGTACACACACACCACACATACCACACATACACAGTACATACACAGTACACACACACCACACACACACACACATACCACACATACACAGTATACACACACCACACATACACAGTACATACACAATACACACACACTACACACACACATACCACACATACACAGTACACACACACACCAAACATACACAGTACATACACAGTACACACACACCACACACACACACCACACATACACAGTACACACCACACACACACACACACCACACATACACAGTACACACACACCACACATACACAGTACACACACACCAAACATACACAGTACATACACAGTACACACACACCACACACACACACCACACATACACAGTACACACCACACACACACACACACCACACATACACAGTACACACACACCACACATACACAGTACACAAACACACCACACATACACAGTACACACCACACACACACCACACATACCACACATACACAGTACACACACACACACACCACACATACACACCCCACACCACACCCCCGCACCACCTGCCCCACACACACCACACACACACACATTAGTTTCATCTCTGCGTTACTAGTGATGCTTGGTCTATTAAAGGTACAACACATACACAGTACACACACACACCACACTTACACAGTACATACACAGTACACACACACACATACCACACATACACAGTACACACACAAACACACCACACCCCCGCACCACCTGCCCCACACACACACCACACACACACATTAGTTTCATCTCTGCGTTACTAGTGATGCTTGGTCTATTAAAGGTACAACACATACACAGTACACACACACACCACACTTACACAGTACATACACAGTACACACACACACATACCACACATACACAGTACACACACAAACACACCACACCCCCGCACCACCTGCCCCACACACACACCACACACACACATTAGTTTCATCTCTGCATTACTAGTGATGCTTGGTCTATTAAAGGTACAACACATACACAGTACACACACACACACATACACAGTACACACACACACACCAGAATCAGAATCAGATTTATTAGCCAAGTGTGTTGACACACACAAGGAATTTGTTTCCAGCAGTTTGTGACTCTCAAAGGTACAGACATAAATAACACAATACTATACAATACACACATAAATAACACTATACTATACAATACACACATAAATAACACTATACTATACAATACACACATAAATAACACTATACTATACAATACACACATAAATAACACTATACTATACAATACACACATAAATAACACTATACTATACAATACACACATAAATAACACTATACTATACAATACACACATAAATAACACTATACTATACAATACACACATAAATAACACTATACTATACAATACACACATAAATAACACTATACTATACAACACACACATAAATAACACTATACTACACAATACACACATAAATAACACAATACTATACGAGACAAGACAGACGATGAGATACAATACAGACAGAATGAGTATTAAATATAAATACAGAATATATAACAGATCAGTTATGTACATAAAGTGTGAGAAGTGTAAATAACAATATTGTACAGTTTTGTGTTTTTTGTACACTATACAGCAGCAGTAGTGTGTGTAATATATACAGATGATGTGATGACTGACAGTCCTGATAATGCAGCACTTATAGATATGAAGCAGTGATTATAATTATGGTGAGGTGTTAATCAGGGTGATTGTCTGGGGAAACAAACTGTTCCTGTGTCTGGAAGTTTTAGTAAACAAGGAGCTGAAAGAGGTTGTGTCCAGGGTGTGAGGGGTCAGTGGTGATGTTTCCTGCCCGGTTTCTGGTTTCTGACTGTGAACCGTGGCTTGTTGTTACTGTATTAGCAGAAGGTTTTGGTTGGCACACAAACGTCTTCACAAAAACTGATGTACGATGTCACGGTGTCAGTCAGTTCATCCAGGCTGTCAGTTCAAGCCTCAAAGATACTCCAATCAGTGCAGTCAAAACAGTCTTGTAGTTCCTGCTTTGCCTCACTGGTCCGTCTCTTCACTGTTTTTACTACAGACAGTGGATGTTTCTGCCTGTATGTTGGAATAAGATGAACCAAGAGTGATCAGAGTTCCCCAAGGCTGCCCTGGGTACAGAGCGACATGCGTCCTTAGTGTGTAGCAATGATCCAGTGTATTTTTCTCCCTTGTGGGACAATTTATATGTTGTCTGTATTTTGGAACCACACACACACACACACCACACACACACAGACACACACCACTTAATCTTCTGAATGCTGTGACAAAGGTAAATATACATACACTGTTATTTTTGACTTCATATTGTGTGTTTTTTTTTTTTTTTTTTTCAGAGTGAGGACAAATTAAAACCCGTGCCGGTCGTACCAGGTCACCTGCAGTGTTTGGAGCACGCGGTGCAGCAGAAGTATTTCCCTAAAGAGCACATTGTTGTGCTGCATGCCTTTTTGTCCAGGTACACACACACACACACACACACACACACACACACACACACACACACACACACACACATAATGGACTTAAAACAACAACAGCTCACCATTAAGACTGTTAACAGCAAAGCTCCACTAGCCGTGATGATCAGGAGCCGTTAGTTTACAAACTTGCTTCTGTCTGTGTGTCCGTCTCTCTCTCTCTCTCCTCTATGTGTTCTCTCTCTCTCTCCTCTACGTGTTCTCTCTCTCTCTCTCTCTCTCTCTCTCTCTCCTCTGTGTCTTTCTTCTAGACAAAACAAGTCCTTGGACTCATGCATCAGCGCTCGAGACAGCCTTCGCACCACTCTGCAGAGACTGCTGCCTGAGAGCTAAAGACACCCCCCCCCACACACACACACACACACACACACTCTCTCTCTCTCTGGATGTCTCTCATACCTTTTTGTGTTGGAGGATATTGGGACTGAAAGTTAATGTTTTAACAGCATCTCCTACAGGACTTCAGGACTTCACACACACGTAATGAACTCATCTCAGCATGATTAATAAAACAGGTCTATGTAAAAGTACAACCTACAAAAATAAAAGTTTTCTGTGCTCTTTTTTTTCTGGAATCTTTTCACTCATTCATTGTAAAGCTTGTGATTAAATACAAAGACAGTAACCTGGTGCCTTAAGTCACACCTGTAGTACACAATAAATATTCTTTATCTTTAATTAAGATCATCTTATGGGTGAGAAGGTGCGTCGATAACATTTGACTAGTTTGATCACTTGTTGGACGAATCGTTTCGCTTGGCTAAATCGTGGGTCAATCGCGTTGTAGCAGCGTAGCGGGTTAGCCGAGAGCTTCAGAGAGATCGTTTGGATTATAAACATCGATACGGCGCTCAAGACGAAAGACAGGACGCTACGGTTTCCACAATTAGATTGTTTTTATGTTTTGGTCTTTCTTTACGTCCCTCCAAGACGACAAACTGTCTGGTAAGTGGAGCTCTATCGTAACTGCATTGTGCTAAAAGCTAAACGTGTGCTGCTTTTAACGCACGTGTTAATTAGCTAACGGCTTCAGTTTAGTATGTACTGAAATGTAGCGACTTTTAATGCCGTCGAACATCCCACTGTGCTGCACGTATACGCCGGATATTTGTTACTGTGTTTATAGCTGCTATAACGTAAGTGTGAACAGGAAGCTCGTTTCTCAGACATTACTGGCTGTAAATACTGTAAATGGCTTCATGGTGTCATTGCAGTGTTTATTATTTTATTTAGGTTTAAAATTGTAAATGCTGTGTGAGAACGTACTGTACATGCAAACTCTATTTGGACAGGGAATATGTGTGAGATATAACCACAAGTTGCACCACTAGCTCAACCACTAGATGGCACTGTAATGCTACCCCACACACACACACACACATGCTCGGTGTGTGACGGACGGCTGGCCCATATTAAGACACCACGGGATGGAGTGTCCATATTAAGACAAAGACCATATTAAGACAATGGGAGACGGCAGGTCTTCTGCGAAAGACCCTGAACTTTGTCACGTCTGTTTGCTGAGTGATGGAACGTTTTGGATGCAATGTGTGTTCAGTGACTCAGTACCAGTACTCAGTACGTGTGTGTGATTGTGTGTGTGTGTTTGTGTGTGTGTATATGTATGTGCGTGTGTGTGTGTGTGATTTTAGTGCTTGTTTTTTTGCCCAAGCTCACAAACTAGCTTGTGAAAGCTCACTGACAATTTTGCAACTTCTTTAATTCTATTCATGTCATTTCGTTTCCCATTTTTAAGTCGATTCAGACTAATATTTCAGCCTCCATGTAAGGTGTAAAACACTCTGACGTGTCCTGGTCTAGGACATTAATCAATGACCAGACTCAGGTTGATTTATTTCTCAGTAACCTCACATCATGATTTATTTCGTTATTTATTAGCCTGGAAGAATGTTTTCACATTATTTCCTGTGGATGAGGATAGTTGCAAGCCAGTGACTTCTGCCTCGGCCCCGAGCCCGGAAAAATAGAGCGGGTTGTATCAGGAATAAAATGTGACAAATTTATCATGTGACTTGACAGTAACAGAGATGGAGGTAGCAGAGATGAGGATGTTGAGGTTCTCTTTAGGAGTGACGAGGATGGACAGGATTAATAACGAGGACATCAGAGGGACGGCTCAGGTTGGCTGTTTTGGGGACAAGGACAGAGAGACTAGATTGAGATGGTTTGGACATGTACAGAGGAGGGAGATGGTTATATTGGTAGAAGGATGTTGGAGATGGAGCTGCAGGTAAGAGGTCAAGATGAAGAACAAAGAGGAGATATATGGATGTGTTTAATGAGGACATGAAGGTAACTGCTGTGAGAGTAGAGTATGATGAGGATGATGAGGATAGAGTTAGGTGGAAACAGATGTGGTGACCCAGAACAGGAAAAGACCAAAGAAGAAAAAGATATATAAAGAAAATACTTTCCTACATTTGCTCCCACTTGCTTGCTCACCCTGGAATTTAAAAGCCTCAGGGTGGCTGTGGTGTTTTCTTGTCCATGCTGAGGTAGCTTCAAACAAACCCTGATGCAGATTCTTCTTGCCCATCGTTGCCCATCCTGAGGCTTCTTATTGCCCATTGTTGCCCATCCTGAGGCTTCTTATTTCCCATCGTTGCCCATCCTGAGGCTTCTTATTGCCCATCGTTGCCCATCCTGAGGCTTCTTATTGCCCATCGTTGCCCATCCTGGGGCTTCTTATTGCCCATCATTGCCCATCCTGTGGCTTCTTCTTGCCCATCATTGCCCATCCTGAGGCTTCTTCTTGCCCAGCGTTGCCCATCCTGAGGTTTCTTATTGCCCAGCGTTGCCCATCCTGGGGCTTCTTATTGCCCATCATTGCCCATCCTGTGGCTTCTTCTTGCCCATCATTGCCCATCCTGAGGCTTCTTCTTGCCCATCCTGAGGCTTCTTCTTGCCCATCCTGAGGCTTCTTCTTGAACATCCTGAGACTTCTTCTTGCCCATCGTTGCCCATCCTGAGGCTTCTTATTGCCCATCATTGCCCATCCTGAGGCTTCTTCTTGCCCATCGTTGCCCATCCTGAGGCTTCTTATTGCCCAGCGTTGCCCATCCTGAGGCTTCTTCTTGCCCACCCTGGAGTACAACCCCCTGTTGTTAATAGCCTGAGCTGAATTGATGAACTTTCCTCCACTCACATGTGGCATGCCAACTACAGGCTTGTCATTACAGCGCTGCACCACTAGATGCCCCTCACATACCCTATCACACACTCTCACTCGGTGCCTCAGTGTGTGACGGACGGCTGGCCCATATTAAGACACCACGGGATGGAGTGTCCATATTAAGACAAAGACCATATTAAGACAATGGGAGACGGCAGGTCTTCTGCGAAAGACCCTGAACTTTGTCACGTCTGTTTGCTGAATAACAGAACATTCTGGATGCAATGTGTGTTCAGTGACTCAGTTCAGTACGTTTCACCTCCACACGTTACTTCAGAGGGTAAAAATAAAAAATACATAGATACAAGATGAATAAATTAACACCCAACTAGATGTGTATGTTTGCTGTAAAAGAACTAAAAGTAATTGCTCTTCAGGACCTTATTAGAACTTACAGCGTATTTAAACCTACGCTGTTAAATCCTGGATTCTGATTGGTTAGAAGGTGTTGATTAGTTTTCTAACACAGCAGCTCTAACAGCCGCAAGTCACGTGTTTGTTTATTTATAATTATTTAATGTACTTGTTCTAGTCCCTTTATCTTTTCTATAGTAATGACTCGCACAGGGATGAACGTACAGTATAGTCACTGGTACAGAGAAATGTTCTCTGAGACGTTTATTAACATTTATAATATTTATTAAGTCTGGTGCTCTTAATCTTTCAAAGCAACGTTTGAGAAAGACTAACTATTGCTGTGTCATGTGTTTCCTCTGTGTGAGTGTGTGAGAGAGGAGTGTGTTCAGTTCTGTCCTCTTATCAGTGTCTGTAAAAACCCTGAACGCATGATAACGACGAGGACATGGTGCGTGTCGAGTGTCCGATACGGGAATTCAGCTAGACGTCACACACGTCACATAACCAGATGTTAATTACTAATTTACATCACAGCCCTGAACCTTCACCAGGGAGCCACCAAGGAAGAAAAACGTCTCATTAATAAATGAACTCGTTTATGTCATGAAATGAGCAGAAATCTGACCGCTAATCTTTTTAAACGATTAGCTTTACTGCTAGCATGAACGGTTTTAAAGCAATGTATCTATTCCTCACTGTAGACCGAGATGTCTATCAGGTCTGTGGTAGTCTAGTGTTTAAGGTGTTGGGCTACCAATCGGAAGGTTGTGAGTTCGATTCCTACGTCCACCAAGCTGCCACTGCTGGGCCCCTGAGCAAGGCCCTTAACCCTCAATTGGTCAGTTGTATAAAATAGAGATAAAATGTAAGTCACTCTGGATTAAGGACGTCAGAGTGGTTTACGTGCTAGCAGGTGTGAATGCTTCAGCTACTTTCTGGAATATTCATATGGAGGTGAACTAAATTTGGAGCCAGAAATTTTCATGAGAATGGAATGAAGAATCAGTGACGGAGATTTTGCTTTTGGATCACGTTGAAAGTCTGGAGTCCTTCATTTAAATTGGAAATAAATAAAAGTTTATAATATTTACAATGAAGGAAATAAACCCCTGAGATTTGACCTGTTTGTGTTTTCTCTGTTTCTCACATTGTGTAACATCTAATACTTAACACCATGTGTAACATCTAATACTTAACACTTTGTGTAACATCTAATACTTAACACTTTGTGTAACATCTAATACTTAACACTGTGTGTAACATCTAATACGTAACACCGTGTGTAACATCTAATACTTTACACTTTGTGTAACATCTAATACTTAACACTTTGTGTAACATCTAATACTTAACACTTTGTGTAACATCTAATACTTAACACTGTGTGTAACATCTAATACGTAACACCGTGTGTAACATCTAATACTTAACACCTTGTGTAACATCTAATTCTTAACACCTTGTGTAACATCTAATACTTTACACTTTGTGTAGCATCTAATACTTAACACTTTGTGTGACATCTAATACTTAACACCATGTGTAACATCTAATACTTAACACTGTGTGTAACATCCAATTATTAACATTTTGTATAACATCTAATACTTAACACTTTGTGTAACATCTAATTCTTAACACCTTGTGTAACATCTAATACTTAACACCTTGTGTAACATCTAATACTTAACACATATCGGTGTGTTACCCACGTACCCACATACCCACATATGGGATTGTCTTTGATGTAATACAGTCTGAGAAAACGTCAATTTCAGGAACAATTTTTAGTAAAAATCAATAAATAATAATAATAATAAAAAAACGTAGTCGTCTCCTTTTACGGTTGAGTTTATTGAAATCGTATTGCTGCAAAACCCGTAGCTGAAAATGAAAACACTTTCAGATCTGTTCATATTTCATAAACAGAAGATTTGATGTACGTGTTAAGCAGTGAGTGTTTTGCAGTCTGCTCCGTGGTTCACGTCCTCCTCTGATAAACCACCTCGGATGAGAGTCGAAAGGTTTTTACCATTTTTGTTATGATGTAAAACAAACTACTACAAAAACTTCTTAATACTAAACAACTGCTAACAATTTCCTGAAACTGCTAATACTAACATTAACTAAACTAATACTACTATTAAAAAAATACTGCTTCTAAACCGACTGAACTACAGCTAGTAAAACTATTACTAAAAGTACTAATACAAAAAAAACTATTATTACTAAAACTGAACAGCTAAAGATGCACAGTTCTGCTACTAAAACTAACACAAGCTACTTTTTACAAATAAACTACAGCTATTTCTAAAAGCTAACACTACTAGTGTGAACCTATTATGAAAAGAACAACTATTGCTTCTAAACCTACCACAAACACCAATAAATGTTCTGCTGCTGTTAAAACTCATGCAATTACTAACACTTTAAATATTTACTGCTACTAAAACTACATCTAAAAAACACTATTATTAGTAACAGGCTCATGAGGGATTTACTAAGTGTTTTTGTTCTCACTACTACATATATAAAAGTCAACATAGTCACAATCCTGAAGTCACAAGTGTTTACATGATGTTCTGAAATTCAGCCAGATGTTTTTATTCATGTGTCAAACTGCGCACGCAGACACACCAGTGAAGCAGAAACCTCTCTCTGATAAGATCCCAGTTCCTGCTGGATAACGCTTCTGTAACAACCAGAGGTTTATCTGTAGGTCAGGTTAACATGTCTGGGGCTGGAAATAACCACCCTCACTCACTCACTCTCTCACTCATTCAGTCATCTTCTACCGCTTATCCGAACTACCTCGGGTCACGGGGAGCCTGTGCCTATCTCAGGCGTCATCGGGCATCAAGGCAGGATACACCCTGGACGGAGTGCCAACCCATCACAGGGCACACACACACACTCATTCACTCACACAATCACACACTACGGACAATTTTCCAGAGATGCTAATCAACCTACCATGCATGTCTTTGGACCGGGGGAGGAAACCGGAGTACCCGGAGGAAACCCCCGAGGCACGGGGAGAACATGCAAACTCCACACACACAAGGTGGAGGCGGGAATCGAACGAAATAACCACAAGGATGATAAATTAATTCATCTTTTATTAGCAGGTTAGAAAGCGGACGTGTAAAAAAATAATCAATATATTAATATAACTTACTTCAATGTTATAATAAAAGGAATAAATTATTATCCTGAGACATTTTCTTCTTGTATTGATACACACACACACACACACACACACACACACACACACACACACACACACACACACACACACACACACACACACACACACGACTGAAATGTCACATCACAGCTCTGTTCTACATCAAATACGCTAGCGATGAATTCTCTGAATTCTGATTGGCCAGACGCTGTTCCATTAACTTTCTGTCAGAGTTTAACAGAAGGAGTTTAACATTTATAACATTTACTAAGGAGGCTCCAGCGTTCTGACTGCTGAGGGAAAGAGCGTTTATAGCTGCCGTAAGCTGTTCTGACAGTTTGCTTTTGTTCACATTTTCTTGTCTTTATTCAATCAAACCTTTTTGCACGTTCAGACTTTAGACAAAGGAACAATGGCAAAGCTGAAGAACGTTTTCCCTCCTCCTCACACGACGACGGAGTTTCCAGGCGTTTACCGAACCTGAAGCGTTCGTTCTCCGACTCCTGCGCTCTCTCAGAATCCTCAGCAAACGATGGCTTCATATTTCAGTCTCCTCTCCGTTTCACCCTCTGCTCCAATCCCCTGTTCATCTTTTATCTGTTTTTTCTTCATTTCTGATTCTGTCTCTCTTTCTCAGGATTTGAGGCCCATTCGAGCCATGAGCTGCTCGTACACGGTCCACGCCATCGCCGCCATCATCGTCCTGCGGAGGCAGCGGGGCACGGCACCACGGAAAAACCCTGACAAGCCCTGCTCCTGAACCACACACACACACACACACACACACACAGAGATTAGGAAAACAGGTCATACATTTATGATGACGTAACCGAGAGCGAGCGAACGTTAAAACATCACATGGTTCCAGTCGGTGTACTAAAGTAACCCTGAGCGCTGAGATCTCAAGACCGAGTGAATGGCGTCATTAACCTTTGTCCTGTTAACTACAGGGTGAAAAGATCATTTACTTTAAACAGCTTTTAATGCATGAACAGAATTCTCAGTACGATGGCTAACAATTTAACTGTAAATGTGAACTGAAAAGGATAAAAAGTCCATTCAGCTAAACACGACATCACAAACTCTGGGCTAATTGTGTACGAGTACGTCGAGGTGTGTGTCTCGTAGTCACCGATTTCACCATGGTGTTTGTCCTGATAGCAGTACTCATGCAATCGAGCGAGACAGATATGACTAGCATGGAGGTGGAGGGAGCAGAAGTTACCTTGTAGATGTAGGTGAGAACGTCTGTGCTCCTTCTGAACTGCTGAGGATTCACCTGCATGTGAGTCTTCACCACATCTGCAGGCTGTGTGAGCAGGGAGGCCGACACGCCGGCCCCGACGCCACAGCTGAAGTTAGCCAGTGGAGCGTACGCTGACTCGCTTATCTCTAAAACACACACACGGTTAGCTCTCTCAAAACTGGGCAGAATTTAAACTCTTAACTAAACACACATGCTTTAGTGAGGACCAGCCAAATGTCTTTACAACCTTCAGTATCTTCTGTATTTTATATTACACACACACACACACACACACACTCACACACACACACACAGGTACTGACCATGAGGCAGTGTGTTCTTGGCCTGGCTGTAGAACATAAGGTAGATCCCAGAGAAGGGAGCATCTCGGAGCAAAGTGGCGGTGAGCCCGGAGAACAGCGCTCTCGGCCCCTCCACCTGACACACACTGCGCAGAGCTCCTACTACACTGCTGTAGTTATAACGCCCGCTCTGTATGTACAACACACACATCAGTACTGTTCATATGTATTCTGTGTGTGTGATGTGTGTATTTTTATCACTCATCACAAACAATACAGTAAAACAGATGTACACACACACACACACACACACACACACACACGTCATGATTCACAGTCGCACCTCGAAGCGTGTTTTGATGACTGTAACTGGCAGCATGCAGACTCCCGCTACACACCGAGCTCCGGCACCCAGCAGCACAGCCTCCACAGGACGCGGCGCTCGGTCACCGAAGAACCGCTGCTTCACACTGTAGTACGTGCTGAAGTAGATTCCCACCCCGGGGATACATCGTACAAATGACTACATCACACACACAGACCAAGGTAATGTTGGTACAATGCAGGACATTCATGTACTTAATGTCCTAAAGTTTGTGCACCGCTGATCTTCACACCCTTATCTGCTTGTTGAACATCTCATTTCAAATCTTACTCAAAGATCAGTTCCATGATTCTTTTCAAAGTTAGGGGATCATATATGGGTGTGATGGGCAGGGGTGCACATACTTTTGGCTCTATAGTATGTGTAAGTCACTTACAGGTGATACTCCCTTCCAAAGACCTAGCAGATTCTCGGTCCTCACAACAGTGAGTAATATGGTTACCATGCCAACGCTTCCTGAGCTAAAACACAGAAAGAAGCCAATCACGATCCAAGTTACACACTGAAGCCCCACCTACCAGATCCACTGTACCCACTCAAGATTCCGGTTCCCACCCACGATAGAAATATAACCAATAGGACAGCAGTTCCTCACTGTAACCAACTGCGCCATGCTCCCCACCCCTAATTTCATGGTGACCAATCAGAGCGCAGTCCATTATCTTAGGTAAATGATCTTGTGTTGTGTAGAACTTCTACAACTTTGTGTGTGTCTCTCACCCAGGATGTACACTCTTCTGTATGGTCTGTAGACGCGTCTTCACAAGATCCAGCGGCTGGAACAGCAGAGCGGAGCAGGTTCCACTCAGAGAACCACACATGAAGGCTTTAATCACAGGGTGAGCCTGTACACACACACACACACACACACACACACACAAAATTAGCAGACGTCTTTATCCAGAGCGATTTACATTTTATCTCATTTTTATACAACTGAGCAATTGAGAGTTAAGGGCCTTGCTCAGGGGCCCAGCAGTGGCAGCTTGGTTGACGTAGGAATCGAACCCACAACCTTCCAATTGGTAGGCTAACACACACACACAGCAAGCTATTGAGAGAGTATCTAGTCTATGATGCCGTGTGTGTGTGTGTGTGTGTGTGTGTGTGTGTGTGTGTGTGTACGCACCATCAGGGTTAAATATTGAAAGAGTGCTGGGGGGAACATCTGCCCCATTTAGCCCAGTGTGTACTCTTGGGCATGAGCGTTAGAGACCAAACAAGCACACACTACAATCACAACATCCTCTACACACACACACACACACACACACACAGTCACATGACTAACAGGGAGGCCGTCACAACAGCGACTGACCCACTGGCTGCCTCTGTGTAGAGTTTACTTGTCACTTTATGTTATAATGATTCTTGGGGACTTTAATAAAGCAAATCTCTCCAGTGAACTGAAAATACAGACAGCATGTTACACGTCCCACCAGAGACAGTAATATACTGTAACGCAACAACCAATGAAAAAAAAACATAACCTGGAATTGTTCAGCATCACTTTGAGCACAGAGTAAGTCATGATCTCCTGTTGTAATGTTACAACTAATTCACAACTTGTTTGACACAAACAATGACATTGTGACTGCTGTTAGAGACGTTTCCCAGATCATCAGCATGAGTTTCTCATGAGTGTCTGTAACTTAGCTAACAGTTTTACAGCTGGTTCACTGACAACACCTGCTCAGAACAAGTAGTCTAGGGCCAGTGGTTCTCAAACTGGGGGCCCTGAGATGGTGAAACTTGAGAGCCCTGATATTGTTCATTCATTCATTCATTCATTCATTCATTCATTCATCTTCTACCACTTATCCGAACTACCTCGGGTCACGGGGAGCCTGTGCCTATCTCAGGCGTCATCGGGCATCAAGGCAGGATACACCCTGGACGGCGTGCCAACCCATCGCAGGGCACACACACACACACTCTCATTCACTCACACAATCACACACTACGGACAATTTTCCAGAGACGCCAATCAACCTACCATGCATGTCTTTGGACCGGGGGAGGAAACCGGAGTACCCGGAGGAAACCCCCGAGGCACGGGGAGAACATGCCAACTCCACACACACAAGGTGGAGGCGGGAATCGAACCCACAACCCTGAGGTGTGAGGCGAACGTGCTAACCACTAAGACACCGTGACCCCCTCCTTGATATTGTTATGATTAAATAAATAAATAAATAAATAAATAGATAGAAGCAAGCCACACACTTACCACAGAAATCTCCATGATGGCAGCAGAGACGTGAACCAGGCTGAAGTGTCTCCTGAGGCTTTTCTGCTTATCCTGAGTAAAACAAACTACTTACTTGTACTTAGTTGTACATACTGACGTTCGTACTGATGACTGGAGTAAGATGACTGTGCGACTCAGTATAAATAGAGGAGGGGGCGGAGCAAGAGGAGGCGTGGAGGGCCGGCCCTCAGAACTCCGCGTTTGATTGGCTTTTCGACAGAGATATGCAAATTACCTTAAACTAACTGAACTAAACACCCGACTGGAGCTCGTGCGTTTCTTTATTTCTTTATAAAGAGCAAATAGGGTAAAAATTCAGGTGTTTTTATATCAATGATAATAAAATATATATATTTTTTTAGGTATTAAGGAAAATATATTGTTCACTTCAGAATCAGGTTTATAGGTCAAGCGGGTTGAAGCACACACGGAATTTGGTTAGTGAATCGAGTGAATCGAGTGAATCGAGTGAATCTTTTTTTTTTTTTTTTTCCCCAGACAACAGCGACACCCAGAGTTTAATAAAGGAAGCGCATGTAACTGTGAGGCAAAACTGAACTATCACCAGATCTTCTTCTTCAACTGGTGTTTTGAAACCTTTCCAGATATAAAGTCCAAATATTTTCACATCCAGTGCTTTGACTAAGACAGTGTTCGTAAAATGTTATAAAGACGTGGCAAAAGTCACGAACCGTACAAGGTGTAAAAACACAAACTGTACACAAACACAGATAGCTTTGTGCAAAAGAACAAAAAAGTGTGCACAAGTATCTGCGACAAATGAATTTAACATTTTCATCCATTAAAAGCTTTAACACCCAATATTCATGTTAAAGCTTTTAATGGATGAAAATGTTAAATTCATTTGTCGCAGATATTTGTGCACACTTTTTTGCTCTTTTGCACAAACTGTCCATCAACCGTTTTGCACATATTGTACAATATCTCAGTCATTTTGCACATACTGTACAATATTTCAGTCATTTGCTGTTTTTGCACAATTCTATATATTATCTCAAGGACCTGCTGCTAAGAAACTGTGTGCATTCTAGTATTACTGCACGAAATATTGTTTGAACATTCAGTATTTACATTCAGTATTTACATTCAGTATTTACAGTACATACAGTAGCTATTTACACTGGTCGGTTGGCGCTGTTTATGTTTACTTTTTATTGTCTTTTGTGTATTGTATTTTTTTTTGTATTGTCTTGTAACTTTTTGTCCTGCACTGTCTTGTCTGTCTTTTGTCCTGCACTGATTGCACCAGGTTGCACAGATGCACTTTATGTATCTAGGACTAACTTACTAGGTCCTTATAGCCCTGTCTTTGTTCTATGTAACACCCTGGTCCTAGAGAAACGTTGTCTCATGTCATTGTGTACTGTAACAGTTATATATGGTTGTAATGACAATAAAAGCTTCTTGACTTGACTTGAGATCCCCAGTGTTCTTCACGTTCTTCTTCATCATCATCATCACCACAGTTTGAACACTGCTGTGTAAACCACACACACACACACACACACACTGATATACGCAGGCTTTAAAGGTGCCCTTCCACACAAAACCGTCTTCACTTGTATTTTTTGATATGTGTTAGGTCCATATGTGTTTGTGTTGTGTCGTGAATGTGAAAACGCACTGTTACCTCCCCGGTCAGTTCTAGTCACTTAAAAGAAATAAGGGGAGAAATCAGGTCAGTTGGAAAAGCTGGTCACTCTGACGTCAGAGTGACTGAGCTCATTACTATTCATGAGCTCTCCCACTTGAGACCACGCCTCCAGAATTCGTGTAGCTCAGTGAGTTTCCTATACAGCAAGGACGGCTGAACGTCAATGGGCTTGTGAAGAAGCCGTTCTGCCGCAATTCAAGGTGATTGTAAACAAATGTCCTCTAGCCTAGGCTACTTATTGTGTGGGTGAATGAATAGTCATGCTCTCATATCCTAGCGGTTAGCCAATCGGAGCCAAGCAGCATAGCTCATTTGAATATTCATGAGAACTGGCACAAATCGAGCTGAGTCTTCCTGCAGGCTTTCTATACCACACTAGAATGGCTTGAAACAAGGTAACCAAGGCATTATTTACACAAATAAATGTTAGAGTCCATGGTGAACTTCAGACATTACCACAAAAGTAATGAAATACATGTGGCAGGACATCTTTAACTCCACCCGGACGTCTTCAAAACGTAGACATCAAAGTCTAAATGAACCACGTCCCAGACGTCATCTTGTGTAGTGTTTATTTATTTATTAAAAAAACATTTTAAAGTATAAAACAGGATCATTTTAACTGTGCAGTGAGACCGAGGTTCAGTCCAGACATCGAAATAAAAACTCGACTCCGTTCACCGTTGCCTTTGTTTATGTTTATTTGCATAATACCAACAGTTTACAACTCGAGTCTCATTAGGAGTTGCAGAAAAAAGAAATACAAATTTTTATTCATTTATTTTTAATCATTTCCTTAAGGCCAAGAGCGAGAGTTTCGTCAGCTACGACTGTAATAAGAAGTTCCTCTCACTTCCCAGCAGTGTGAGCGAGCAAGCTGAAGCCGGACACGTCGCTTTTACACGTCGCTTTACACCACGAGCAGAAACCGTATGAACTACGCACCGTGCTGACGTGCATTAAAAAAAACAACAACACTAAACTAAACAAACAAAAACAAAATGAAAGTGAGTGAATACAGTGTGCCGAGAAAGAATAAGCTGCCCTCCACCTCAGCTTCACCCTGTAGGAAATCACACAGATCAGCAGAGAGGAGAAGGACCGAGTGCGTGACTTTAAGGCTTATAGTGCACAGTGGCTTATCTACGAGCGTGTGTGTGTGTGTGTGTGTGTGTGTGTGCGCGTGTTGATCCTCTGTTCCTTCAATGGTGTTGCTGTATTTATTATATAATTGCTTATACCGCTCAGTGCAGAGACGTGTGTGTGTGTGCGTGCGTACGTGTGTGTGTGTGTGTGTGTGTGTGTGCGTGTGTATGCGCGCTCTTGTTGCCGCTCGTGGTGTGTATTACAGTGCACATCTAATATTCTTGGTGCTCGTTCGAGTTAAAGCATGAGTTTATATGGAAAAATACACCGTCTAGGCGAGATAGATAGAGAGAGAGAGAGAGAGAGATGGAGAGATATAGAGAGACGCAGCAGTTATCATAAACGAGTTGTATACTTTCATCCTTACACCGTTATAAAAACTTCAGAATAAAATACATTTCTATAGAGAACGTCGACTAGGACTGTTTTTTTTTTTTCTTTTTTCCCCCCGTTTTATTTTTTTTGGTCCCCTTCCAACTGTATTTAGTTTTTTTTTCGTCACTTCTCTTATTCGGGAAAAAAAACAACAAAAAAAAAAAAAAGAAAAGAAAATCTCCTTCGCTCCCGTAATGTCGGTTAGAAAAATAGATCGAGACATAAAGCCTACGGAGGTGAAGAAGAAGGAGAAGAAGAAGAGGAGGAACGGATCCTTACAAAAATATCGTCCCCGTCTTCAGAATCCCGGTAAATACACGCAAACAAACAAACAAACAAAATAAAGATCATTTGGTCCTCGTGTGAGTGACTGTGGACTGGAGTATTGATTGTCAGAGATAGTGTGTGTGTGTGTGTGTGTGTGTGTGTGTGTGTGAGATGGCACTAACAAATTAAATCTGAATTTCAGCAGACAGTGGTCTAATACACGTGTGTGTGTGTGTGTGTGTTTCAGCACTACAGCCAGCAGATGTTCTTGTTTGTTCACTCTGGTTTGGGTTCAGGATTCTCGCTCTTGGCTTCATGTTCTTCATCGCTTTCGACGCCTGCACGGCTGACGATACGGCGCATGGTGAAGGGAAGATCCCCACGTCTGCAACCACACACACACACACAGTTAAAATTAAGTTCGCTTTAAAGCGGCG
>NC_083462.1:4670240-4685240 GCF_030014155.1 Tachysurus vachellii | reverse complement strand
ACACACACACACACACACACACACACAGAGACACAGGCACAGGCACAGACACACACACACACACACACACACACACAGGCACAGGCACACACACACAGACAGACACACACAGACAGACAGACACACACACACACACACACACACAGAGACACAGGCACAGGCACAGACACACACACACACACACACACACACACAGGCACAGGCACACACACACAGACAGACACACACACACACACACACACAGGCACAGACACACACACACAGACACACACACACAGACACACACACACAGACACACACACACAGACACACACACACACACACAGACACACACACAGACACACACACAGACACACACAGACACACACACAGACACACACAGACACACACAGACACACACACACAGACACACACACACAGACACACACACACAGACACACACACACAGACACACACACACAGACACACACAGACACACACACAGACACACACACAGACACACACACAGACACATTAGAATAAAGTGCTAATACAGCACCAGACTACAGAAAGCGAATCTTCTTTCTTCTTCTTTAATTTTAATCTTCATTTCACTCTATTTATTATACTATATATTTTCTTCCTCTCTATCTTCATCTTTCTCTGTCTCTCTTATCTTCCAGTCTTTCGCCCCACCTACATTTGTCTCCATCTCTCCCTTTGTCTCTCGCATCAGGACGTGGAGGTGATGTATGAAGTGAAAGTGGACAATTCCTACACACCTGGTCAAACTTCTTCTGCTTCTTCTCCAGGTTGGAGACGATCTGCCTCAGATGGTCCTGGTCCACCAGGAGGTCATCCAGCTCCTGCTGCAGGCGGGTCTTGGTCTTGTCCAGTTTGTCATAGGCCAGGTTCCTCTCATCCACGCGCTGAGTGACTGCCTCCAGGTCGCGCTGCAGACGCTTCTTCACCTCCTCTGCGCTCTCCAGAGAACACACCTCCTGCTCCATCTTCTTCCTCATATCAGCCAGCTGCAGTTAGAGAAAGTAACTAGAAAATTTAGCAAGCAGGTTTTCTTTATAGAAAGATTATTTCAGTTGGATATAAAAAAATAAATAAATAAAATTACAAAATGACCCGATTGTGTGTTTGTACCTGAGCTTGAGCTGCGATCAACTGTTTCTCCATGTTCCTCTTGGCCTCCTCCTCTTCCTCCAGCTGTTCCCTCAGGTTGTGCTGTTCTTCCTCCAGCTGCCTCATCCGTGTGCTGGCTGACAGTTTCTGACGAGTCTCCTCCTGGAGCAGCTCCTACACACACACACACACACACACACACACACACGGTTACAGTGGTGAATAGGTAAGATGTGTATGGAGGACAGGCGAATAGTGAGGCACAGACCCCTGAGGCGCAGACCCCTGAGGCGCAGACCCCTGAGGCGCAGACCCCTGAGGCGCAGACCCCTGAGGCACAGACCCCTGAGGCACAGACCCCTGAGGCACAGACCCCTGAGGCACAGACACTGTATTGATACCTGGACATCCTGCAGTTGAGACTCCACAGCTGAACAGTCTTTGGCTGCTTTGATGGATTTTCCCTCCACGTCACTGAGCACGCTGTTGACGTTATCTAGCTCCGCCTACAGAAAACACCAAACACCATCAAACATGATCTGACTAAACTTTAGAAGGACAAGGTGTGTGTGTGTGTGTGTGTGTGTGTGTGTATATACCTGCAGTTTGGACACTTTCTCCAGCAGCTCTGCTTTCTGCTTCTCACTCTCAGTGTGTTTGATCTGCAGCTCCTGCACCTGAGCCTCAGCCTTCTTCCTGCGGTGCTCAGACTCGCTCTTACTCTGCATCAGTCCCTGTACCTCGATCTGCAGCTCGTTACGCTCCGACTCCAGAGTCTGCTTCATCTTGTCTACTGATGCCTTGTTCTACACACACACACACACACACACACACACACACACACACACACACGGAGAGCAGTTAGGAATAGTCACAGAATATGCGACTGGAAATAACTGCAATTTAATCTGCAGTCCTCATGAAGTTGACCTCATTCATATCTAAAGTAAAGAGATGTGTGTGAAGTGTGTGTGTGTGTGTGTGTGTGTGAAGTGTGTGTGTTACCCTCTTGGCCTGCTCCAGCTGCTCATTGAGCTCATCAAAAGCCTGGCCATGTTTCTGTCTCAGTTCAACCACAACCTGCTCGTGGTTTTTAGCTTCCTCCTCCAGGTTCCTCTTCAGCTGTGCCACCTCCGTCTCACGCTTCGTCCTGACACACACACACACACACACACACACACACACACACTAGTAACCGTGCTTCTACATTTGCATCCACTGTTGGAGTTAGAACACACTGGACAGCTAACCACATTTGATGGTGGATGTTATTCCGTCATCTGTGCTGTAAGTCCAAGTTCCTGTGGTGAGGAACATTGTGGATCTGTAGCAGTACCTGAGTGCCTCCTGAGCAGCTGTGGTGTCCAGTGTGTCCTCCAGCTCTGTCTTCAGGGCCTCGAGTTCCTCTCCCAGATCACGGCGGTGTTTCTCAGCCTTGGTGCGAGCGGCTCGTTCCAGCTCCAGGTCCTCCTGCAGCTCGCTCAGCTGAGCCTCCAGCTCACGGATCTTCTTGTGGGCCAGGTTCTTCTGCGCCGCCTCTTCCTCGATCCTGCGGAAACAAGGAGGAAACAAAGATTTGGTCTGGAACTGTTAAATGTTCTACGTGCAGGAACGAATTATTTCAAGCAGGAATAATGAACTTCTGAGAACATCGAGTCAGGTCAGTTGTTTAGAGGATCTGACCTGGCCAGTGCGTCCTGAAGCTCCTCCTCTTTCTTGGCGAGTTGAGCTCGGAGCTCGGCGATCTGGGCATGGAGTTCAGCGAGCTGATCGGCAAGCTCAGTGGAGTCGCCCTCCAACTTCCTGCGGTTCTTCTCCAGCTCCTGCCTTATTTTCTCCTCCCGGCGAAGACGATCTAACACGAACACACAGTTACATTTACAGCGCTCTGTTTTTTTTCCCCCTGAACAAGACCTGACTTCTGATCAGCTCTAGTTCACAACATACAAAATATTCTTCATGTCACTACAAGGCTCGTACCTTCCAGGTCTGTGATCATGGCCTCGTGTTTGTTCTTCAGCTTCTGCAGGCTCTTGGACTTCTCCTCCTCCTCGGTCAGGTTGGTGGTGAACTCGCTGATCCTCTCCTCCATCAGCTTCTTCTCCTGTTAAACCAGCACAAGTTTAGAAGCTCGCAGCTCACGAAGCTCAGACCTTCAACACCTCAGCGCTGCAGAGTTCTCCATTCTGATTGGTCAGAAGCTTTTGAGACGTTTCTGACAGGAGTTCTAGCACATCATCGTTCCTATAGCAACAACTTTCCTAGCTGTTAGACATTAAATGTAACAAAAAAAAACAAAAACTAAATCACAACCTAAACATTCAGATCTGACAGAAGTCTGAAAGTCAGATCTAACCTTCATCAGCTTGTTGTTCTGGTCGTCCAGCACCATGACGTCCTCCTCGATCTTCTTCATCTTGGCCTCCATGGTGACGCGTTCCAGCTGGAGCTTCTGCCGAGCCGCCTCCTCCTCGTCCAGCTGCTGCTCCAGATCCTATTGGACGACAGGAACGACCTCGTGAGCGTTTCTCCTCTCGAGCGCTGCTGAGAATTGGGTGCCATGAGGTTTGGTGTGTTAGCGTACCGTGATGTTCTGCTGCATCTTCTTCTTCTCTGCCTGAAGGTGATTGGCTCTCTCCTCCTCCTCCTCCACTCGAGCCTCCAGATCGTGCAGGATCTCCTCCAGCTCCTGCTTCTTCGCCACCAGACGGTTCCTCATCTCGTCGGCTTCAGCGCAGAGGTCCATCTCAGCCTGCAGCTGCTCCTGTAGAGCCAGCTTCTCTGCGTTCAGCTGAGCACGGGAACCACACACACACACACACACACATTACTAAGAGTGATGCAACAGTGTGAGAGAGAGACTGTGTGTGTGTGTGTGTGTGTGTTACCTGCTGATGTTTGACCTCCATCTCCTCCAGGATTTTCTCAGCCTGCACTTGTTTCTCACGGACTTTGTTCAGCTCCTCGTCTTTGGCCTGCATCTCCTCCTCCTGACGGCTCACCTGGAGCAGAGGCTTCACCTGCAGCGCAAAGGAGAGCAGGTTACACAAACACACAACCACATCATACACACACACACACAGGGGCAGTTTAATCAGATCAACACAAGGTTTCACCTTAGTGAAGAGTCTCCACCACTGCCAGTTCCTCAGTTTAAGGTAAGCAGCACAGTTCCTCTGGATCACTCTCATGGCCGTCAGCTGCTGCTGCCTCTTAGCAAACGCCCTGATGTCAGAAAGGACACACACACAGACACACACACACACACACAGACAGACACACACAGACAGACAGACACACACACAGACAGACAGACACACACACACGACAGACAGACAGACAGACACACACACAGACAGACACACACAGACAGACAGACAGACAGACAGACAGACAGACAGACAGACAGACACACACACACAGACAGACAGACACACACACACAGACAGACACACACAGACAGACAGACAGACAGACAGACAGACAGACAGACAGACACACACACACAGACAGACACAGACAGACAGACACAGACAGACAGACACAGACAGACAGACACAGACAGACAGACACACACAGACAGACACACACAGACAGACACACACAGACAGACACACACAGACAGACACACACAGACAGACACACACAGACAGACACACACAGACAGACACACACAGACAGACACACACAGACAGACACACACAGACAGACACACACAGACAGACACACACAGACAGACACACACAGACAGACACACACAGACAGACACACACAGACAGACACACACAGACAGACACACACAGACAGACACACACAGACAGACACACACAGACAGACACACACAGACAGACACACACAGACACACACAGACAGACACACACAGACACACACACAGACACACACACAGACACACACACAGACACACACACAGACACACACACAGACACACACACAGACACACACACAGACACACACACAGACACACACACAGACACACACACAGACACACACAGACACACACACAGACACACACAGACACACACACAGACACACACAGACACACACACAGACACACACAGACACACACACAGACACACACAGACACACACAGACACACACAGACACACACAGACACACACAGACACACACACACACACAGACACACACACACACACAGACACACACACACACACAGACACACACACACACACACACACACACACACACACACACAGACACACACAGACACACACACACACACACACACACAGACAGACACACAGACAGACACACAGACACAGACACAGTTAGCTATGGCCTAGGAGTTAACTCAGTCACTTCTAGTCAGCAGACACGTTTCTACACTCACTTTCGGGCGACGTAGCCACGGCACCAGGCCTGGAAGCTGATGATGACGTCTGTGATCTTCATATCGCGCTCCTCCTCCAGGTGGGCCAGGACTCCGGCACGGAAGAACACCTTGCTCTGTCCGATCCGGAACAGGTTCGGGTCCAGTTCCAGAGCTTTGATCTGACACACAGGTGAGTGAGAGAGCATGTGAGTGAGAGTGTGTGAGAGTGCGTGTGTGTGTGTGTGTGAGAATCAATGATGACTTACTCTAATGTGACTGAGGTGTTTATTTGAACGAGTGTTTAGTTTTTTTGAGCCAATTAACTTAACTGATGCTTAGTTAGTTAGTTAACTAGTTAGTTCACAACACCTCTAGTAGCGGCTGAATGAATAGAGCCGTTACGTAGACAGATTATGAGAGCGTGTGTGTGAGCATGTGTGTGTGTGAGAGCACGCGCGCGTGTGAGAGAGAGCGCACGCGCGCGTGTGAGAGAGTGTGCGCGTGTGAGAGTCACACACAGACAGATTATAGTACAGTGTTACTGAGATGTGAGGACACGTGCTGAGGTCAGTGAGTAAACTCTTACCATCAGCACACACGCCTGTTTGCCATCCATGAAGCCCTTGGGGATGGCGTTGGGTGTGAGGATCTCATACCTATGGGGCAGAAAACACACCCCAGGTCACGACTCTACGACTGAGCAAAGCCAACACGTGTAAACTGCAACACGTGTAAACTGCAACACGTGTAAACTGCAACACGTGACCTTTCCACTGTACACACCTCTGTCTGAACTCCTGGAAGACGATGCGGTTGGGGAAGCCCTGTCTGCAGATACGGATCCCCTCCAACACACCGTTACACCTGAGCTGGTCCAGGACCAGGTGAGGGTCCAGTTTACCCGCCTGACAGGGAGAGAGAGGGAGAGGGGGGGGAGAGAGAGAGAGAGAGAGAGAGAGAGAGAGAGAGAGAGAGAGAGAGAGAGAGAGAGAGAGAGAGACGGAGGGAGAGAGAGAGACAGAGAGAGAGAGAGAGAGAGACGGAGGGAGAGAGAGACAGAGAGAGAGAGAGGGAGAGAGGGAGAGAGGGAGACGGGGAGAGAGAGAGAGAGAGAGAGAGAGAGAGAGAGAGAGAGAGAGAGAGAGAGAGGGAGAGAGAGGGAGAGAGAGAGAGAGGGGGAGAGAGGGAGGGAGGGAGGGACAGAGAGAGAGAGAGAAAGAAAGATGGTGAGTATCAAACACAAAAGAATATGAATATTAATTACAGTACAGCCAATCATGTGCGGTGTGGGCGGGGCCTGCTGCTTCTGATACCTTCTTCTCATGGTTAGGGATGATGCATCGCACAAAGTTGGGGTTGGTGTTCCTCAGTGTGGCCATCAGCTTGGACAGCTGCTCCTTATAGAGCTGCCCCACTGTCCGGAACATTCCCTTACGGGTCTTAAACGCTCCGGGCATCTCCGACATTCCTGCCACCTTATCCAGGCCCACGATCCGGTCCACTGAGAGAGAGAGAGAGAGAGAGAGAGAGAGAGAGAGAGGGGAGAATGAGTAACATACACCACGGAAAGGATGTAGCTTCCATACGGATGAAGCAACGAGCAGAACATGTTTACCCACAATCCCGTGGTGCTATAAAAACAACAACAACAACAACAACAACACATGGAGAGTGGTGATAAAGCACACAACCACACGGTGAGATGAGGGCAAGTGGGGGGAGGGAGGGAATTAAAATTTATAAAGAAATAAAATCACACAATGCCAGTGAAGTGAAGAAAAAACAAACACGGGGGAAAATGGACCCAATTCAGTGCAGTGTGTGTGTGTGTGTGTGTAAAATGTGCAGTGTGTGTATGTGTGTTTGTGTGTAAAATGTGCAGTGTGTGTGTGTAAAATGTGCAGTGTGTGTGTAAAATGTGCAGTGTGTGTATGTGTGTTTGTGTGTAAAATGTGCAGTGTGTGTGTGTAAAATGTGCAGTGTGTGTGTAAAATGTGCAGTGTGTGTATGTGTGTTTGTGTGTAAAATTCTCCATAATATAATGATTGATGTTTAGTCATATAACACTACATGAAGCAGTGTCAAAACCATGCAGTGTGTGTGTGTGTGTGTGTGTGTGTGTGTGTGTGTGTGTGTGTGTGCTGTATGGATTGCATAAATTCGCAAATAAGATTTATTTTTTTTATATTTAGCCTTTTGATGTCACGGTGTATGAAGTGTAGAGCGTTTTACTAATCAAACTGCCTCGCATTAATAATCAAATGACAATGTGGTGATTATGTGTGTGCGTACGTGTCTGTGTGCGCGTACGTGTCTGTGTGCGTACGTGTCTGTGTGCGTACGTGTCTGTGTGCGTACGTGTCTGTGTGCGTACGTGTCTGTGTGCGTACGTGTCTGTGTGCGTACGTGTCTGTGTGCGTACGTGTCTGTGTGCGTACGTGTCTGTGTGCGTACGTGTCTGTGTGCGTACGTGTCTGTGTGCGTACGTGTCTGTGTGCGTACGTGTCTGTGTGCGTACGTGTCTGTGTGCGTACGTGTCTGTGTGCGTACGTGTCTGTGTGCGTACGTGTACATGTCTGTGTGTCTGTGTGCGTATATGTCTGTGTGTGTATGTCTGTGTGTGTGTGTCTGTGTGTGTGTCTGTGTGCGTATGTCTGTGTGTGTGTGTGTCTGTGTGTGTGTGTGTACATGTCTGTGTGTGTGTGCGTACATGTCTGTGTGTGTGTCTGTGTGCGTACATGTCTGTGTGTGTGTGTCTGTGTCTGTCTGTGTGCGTACATGTCTGTGTGTGTGTGTCTGTGTCTGTCTGTGTGCGTACATGTCTGTGTGTGTGTGCGTATATGTCTGTGTGCGTGTGTCTGTGTGTGTGTGTGTCTGTGTGTGTGTCTGTGTGTGAGAGAACAGAAGCAAACCCATGCAGTTTATATACCCATTTCTGTAGTACCCAAGACCAAGAGCAGGGGAGCCCCAACCACGCTATTACACAGAGAGGGAGAGAGGAAGAGAGATGAGCGCAGGCTGAGGAACAGTCTCTCACACACACACACACACACACACACACACATACACACACACCCCAATTCACTCACTGTCTCACACACACACTCACCCACACGGAGGGTATCTACTGTCAAAATTAATTAAGCATCAATGCACCATTCATATAGATTGTGTTTTATGTTTTTATTTATGTTTTGACAGGAAAGACCTCCGTATCGAGCAGGATCAAGACAAACAGCAAGAAAAGCATAAAAAAAAAACAGGAAAGAAAAGAAAAACAGAAAGATGTCACCTGAGTCAGAATGGAGAAAAGGAAAACGCTGATAAAAATAAGCTCTCTGACAACTCAACACCTCTGAGAGCCGACGTAACGAAAGAAAAGGAGACGAGACGAGAGAAGGACGAACAGAAGGAGGGATACGGAGGAGGAGAAAAGTGAGAACAAGGGATAGGAACAGAGGAAAATCAGAAAAACGGAGAGATGTGAGAACAGTCAGCATGGGAAATGACACCAAAAGCAGTGGTGGTCGTCCTGCGAGAAGAATCCCACAGGACAGAAAATACACCAGCAGGCTTTTAGAAACTCGCCCCACAAACAGCCCCACATCCTGACTGCACTTTTGTTGCCCCCCCTCAGCTCCACTCACCGTCCTTCCACAGCTCAGACACAAACTTATCAGTGGACTGGTTGAGCAGAGACGCCACGTTATCGTTCAGAGGGTCCATGTTCTTCATCAGCCACTCGACAGCTTTGTAGTCCACCTGAGAGACACACGTTATTTATCCAGGGTGTGTTTATTTACAGGAAAGCGGCTCGGCTCCGACGCACGATTTCTCCTGCACGTGTGTTTACCTTTCCGGCGTAGTGGATGATGCAGAAGTCAGCTTCGTCCTTTAGTTTCTTGGGTTTGAAGAATTTGGGGTGTGTTCCCTGCTCCTGCAGCACCTTCTCTACAAAGCTCTTATCTGTGGCTTTGGGGAACCAGCACTCCTCATCCAGCAGAGCCAGGATACCTGGAGGACTCGCCTGCAGAACACACACACACACACACACAAATACAGACACACACACAAATACAGACACACACACAAATACAGACACGCACACAAATACAGACACAAATACAGACACAAATACAGACACGCACACAAATACAGACACGCACACAAATACAGACACGCACACAAATACAGACACGCACACAAATACAGACACACACACACACAAATACAGACACACACACACACAAATACAGACACACACACACACAAATACAGACACACACACACACAAATACAGACACACACACACACAAATACAGACACACACACACACAAATACAGACACACACACACACAAATACAGACACACACACACACACACAAATACAGACACACACACACACAAATACAGACACACACAGACAGACACACACACACAGACAGACAGACACACACAGACAGACACACACAGACAGACACACACAGACACAGACAGACACACACACACACAGACAGACAGACAGACACACACAGACAGACACACACACACAGACAGACACACACAGACACACACAGACAGACACACACAGACAGACATACAGACAGAGACAGACAAACACACAGACAAACACACAGACACAGACAAACACAGACAGACACAGACAAACACAGACAGACACAGACAAACACACAGACACAGACAAACACACACAGACAAACACACACAGACAAACACACACAGACAAACACACACAGACACAGACAAACACAGAGACACAGAGAAAAGAAAACTTTCAGTGATGGTAAACGGTGAAGATATTTGATAGTGTGTGTGACGTGTAAACGTAGCTGTAGGGTTCAGGGTTCAGACTTACAGGCTTCTCGATGAGGTCGATGCAGGGCTGCAGATCGAGGCCGAAGTCGATGAAGCTCCACTCGATGCCCTCACGCTGGTACTCCTCCTGCTCCAGGATGAACATGGTGTGGTTGAAGAGCTGCTGTAGCTTCTCGTTGGTGTAGTTGATGCACAGCTGCTCGAAGGAGTTCAGCTGAAAAGAAAAGAACTCCTTACTGTTTTCATGTCTTTAAGTGTGTGTGAGAGGGTCATGAAAACGGTCGTACTCGAGTCGTGTGTGTGTGTGTGTGTGTGTAATGATTTCTGACACTTTGGCAGCGTACCTCGAAGATCTCAAAGCCAGCGATGTCCAGGATGCCGATGAAGGACGCTCCCTGACGCTTGGTCTTGTCCAGAGCTTTGTTGATGCGCATGACGAGCCAGCGGAACATCCTCTCGTAGGTGGCTTTGGCCAGAGCCTCCACGGCGAACTCCGCCTGCTCCTGCGTCTGCGCCTTCTGCACGTAGTCGCGGCCCACCTTGATACGGGGGCTCAGAATGGCGCGGGTGAAGTCCGTCACGTTCATGCCCATCAGGTGGCAAACCTTCTGAGCCGCTGGAGAAAAGAAAAAGAGTCAGGAGATGGTTAGTGAGGTGCAAAATAACCTAAAGTGGGTGGAGTTAATCTCATGTAAATCCTGCATGAATGCAGAGAATCATCATGAAGGTCATTTAAATATTAGGCCACGCCCACACACATTACCCGTGTCATCAGGCATGGAGGCTTGGTCGGAGTGACGCTCCTTCTTAAAGCTGATGTTCCCCAGCTGCAGGACAGAGGAGACGACACGCAGCAGACCTACAACACACACACACACACACACAGACACGTTCAGTAATTTAATTCGATTTAGAATTACACACCTAATTACGTGTGTGTGTGTGAGAGGGAGTCTCTCTCACCGATCTGCTCGTCCTCAGGGATGCTCATGATGCGCATGGCCTCCAAGGTCTCAAGAAACATGTCCTTGTCCTGTTGTCCAGGGATGGTCACGTTTCCGTTAGACAGGAAACGATACTTGTTGTAGCCCTCCAGACATAATTCATCTACAAAACACACAAAAACTGATATTAGTACACTCACAAAGAACATTACGGTGTGTGTGTGTGTGTGTGTGTGTGTGTGTGCGCTTTTCATTCTCTACATAACATCTATATACCAAACAATATGGGTTTGGCTGATTGGCTAATAGTAACATTCCACAAGCCTGTGAGCGTCGCTCACACACACACACACACTCTATATGTCAGCATGGTTCAAGTTCCTCTGAAGGTCTGAGGTGTTTCACAGCAGCTTCAGTGATCTGGAAGGAAACTCACTGCGCAGTTTGTCACCAGCTCCGGTCAGCATGTAGTAGAAGATGTGGAAGGTTCTCTCCTCTCTGGCCTGGCGGATGGCGCGGGATTTCTCCAGCAGATCTGAGAGCGCGCTGGTTAAGGAATTGTGTGATGGGAGAGAAAGGCCTGAGCTGTGGATGGGGGTGGGCGTGGCTTAAAAGGAGCACCAGCAACATAACCAACATTGTTCAGGTTCATCGTCGCCTTCGCGACCTTTCCTACATGCGATGTTTTCACAGCAATGGCCACTAGGGGGCAAGTCTGAGCTGAATCATATAGAACAGTGTCTGAGTGTGTGATTTAAAACACAGCTACAAAGCAGGGGCGTGCAAACTTTTGCACTCAGGCAAATGTAGATCATATTAGTCAACAGTGTAATATGAGAAATGGTCTTCTGTAAGAAAATAAACGAATAGCATTTTATTTTTAAAACGTCAGAGTGGGTGTGGCCAAATATTTAAATGAGCTTACGCTTGAGTGACAGCTCCTGTCTGCTACAGCAATAAAAACCGGTTCAGTCCTTCACTAGATTAAGCTCCGCCCAGGATTAGCCACGCCCACTTCATGTCAAAGGCGCTGGATACGGAGCTCCGAACATCACTAATGTTTTTGATTAGAAAAAAAAAGGATACAGGTCTCGATGTTTGCGCCGACGATGTAACCGTTAACGTCAAAGTTGATTCTGATGAATTTTCCCTGTCGGAAAAGAAAGACGGAGGTTAAGATCAAAGAAGAAAGTGAACCACGCAGCCACGTGAGCGTTAAACGTGTGACGGCGAGATGCGCTCACAAATCGTGAAGAGTTGTCGTTCTTGACGGTTTTGGCGTTTCCGAAGGCCTCGAGGATGGGGTTTGCCTGCAGTAGCTGCTTCTCCAGCTCCCCCTAGAAGACACACACACACACACACACACACACACACTCAGCATGGTGACAATATAAAGCTGATCAACACCAACATCCCCAAAAACCGGACGCAGAGCAGAGCGCTGGAGAAATCTGCAGGACTCACCGTGACTTAGCATCTCACCGATTGGCTACAGCTAGCATGGGGAAAGCACAAATACTGCAGCTCACTCACACACACACACACACACACACACACACACACACACACACACACACAAAGCAGATCCCGAGGGAAAGTTAACCCAAACACAAGAAACTCCCATCACCTCAGAGAAACCCTGGACCTCATGCACAGCTGGAACACCAAACCGACCCGACATCAGATCTCACTCTGATCTGATCCGAGCCCCAAAGGCTCTGTTCTATTATCTTTATATTACACAATCTTTCTCTCTCTCTCTTTCTCTCTCACAGAGACGCAGAGAAAGAGTTTATCGTACTTTGTCAGACATTTACACAGGATTCAGTAATCTGATAAAAGGGAAAGTCCAAGTTTACACGAATCAGACAATAATCAGATTACACTCAGGCTTCATGAAGCACCTCCAGAGTCAAGAACAAGATCAAGTGTCCAAATCAATCATACAGACTTAATGTGTTCCCTGTTCAGTCCTGTTTGAGCACACACACACACACACGGGCTGACACACACACACACACACACACACACACACACACACACACATGGGCTGACATACACACACACACACACACACATGGGCTGACATACACACACACACACACATGGGCTGACACACACACACACACACACACACGGGCTGACACACACACACACACACACACACACACACACGGGCTGACACACACACACACGGGCTGACACACACACACACACACACGGGCTGACACACACACACACACACACGGGCTGACACACACACACACACACACGGGCTGACACACACACACACACACGGGCTGACAAACACACACACACACACACACACACACACGGGCTGACACACACACACACACGGGCTGACACACACACACACGGGCTGACACACACACACACGGGCTGACACACACACACACACGGGCTGACACACACACACACACACACACACACGGGCTGACACACACACACACGGGCTGACACACACACACACGGGCTGACACACACACACACGGGCTGACACACACACACACGGGCTGTGACACACACACACACGGGCTGTGACACACACACACACGGGCTGTGACACACACACACACACGGGCTGACACACACACACACACGGGCTGACACACACACACACACGGGCTGACACACACACACACACGGGCTGACACACACACACACACACGGGCTGACACACACACACACACGGGCTGACACACACACACACACGGGCTGACACACACACGGGCTGACACACACACACACACACACACACAGGCTGACACACACACACACACACACACGGGCTGACACACACACACACACACACACGGGCTGACACACACACACACACACACACGGGCTGACACACACACACACACGGGCTGACACACACACACACACACACACACGGGCTGACACACACACGGGCTGACACACACACGGGCTGACACACACACGGGCTGACACACACACGGGCTGACACACACACGGGCTGACACACACACGGGCTGACACACACACACACACGGGCTGACACACACACACACACACACACACGGGCTGACACACACACACACGGGCTGACACACACACACACGGGCTGACACACACACACGGGCTGACACACACACACGGGCTGACACACACACACGGGCTGACACACACACACACACACACACACACACACGGGCTGACACACACACACACACACACGGGCTGACACACACACACACACGGGCTGACACACACACACACACACACACACGGGCTGACACACACACACACGGGCTGACACACACACACACACGGGCTGACACACACACACACACACGGGCTGACACACACACACACACGGGCTGACACACACACACACGGGCTGACACACACACACACACGGGCTGACACACACACACACGGGCTGACACACACACACACGGGCTGACACACACACACACGGGCTGACACACACACACACACACACACACGGGCTGACACACACACACACGGGCTGACACACACACACACACACACACGGGCTGACACACACACACACACACACACACACACGGGCTGACACACACACACACACACACACGGGCTGACACACACACACACACACACACGGGCTGACACACACGGGCTGACACACACACACACACACACACGGGCTGACACACACACACACGGGCTGACACACACACACACACACGGGCTGACACACACACACACGGGCTGACACACACACACAT
>NC_083462.1:4650240-4665240 GCF_030014155.1 Tachysurus vachellii | reverse complement strand
CACACTGACTGGTCTAGGTTTAGCTGAGCAGATCTGCATGTTGCAAAAAAACATGAACACGTTTGACCTGTAGAAGAGCCGAAGCGTGAAGCTCTCGTATCTTTCATACTGTGAGTTACGCACACCGTGTTACTGAGATACGCCCTAATGGGGCGTTACTAATATAGACGATTACTGATGTGAACGTGAGGAACTAAATCCATAAAGACTTAAACAAAGGAAATTTTTAAAACTAAATATCCTGATATAAAATGTCCTTGTTATTGGCTGGATGTGAAAAAGTTTCATATATTCCAGAAAGACATGACGACTTAATAACTGCTAAATAAATTATTCAGCCATTTCAGTTTGCACCTGCTAGACATTCACAATAAATAAATAAATAAATAAATAAATAATACTGTGTAAAACCATTAGTGCTTCCCGAAAACAACGATGCGTAATGAAAATGGACCGGATTATAAAAACTGCATGCGTGTGCACTACAGCCTCGCCCTCCATAACAACACAGCAAAAAGATGGAGGCTTCAATCCATCACAAACCCCGCAAGAAATAATATATAATAAACGAGATCTGATTAAAACTCAGGACACGACTCTTAGGTCTATATGTATTGTGTGAAAGTTTATGATGGTAATGTTTTTCGCACATTCGCGTGGATGTCGAGGGACTTGAAAGCAGCAGCTGAACGCTAGGCTAGGCTCGACGTGTGTTGGTTAAACCGGCTCTGCAGGTTCGAACGTTACAAAAACACAGAGCATTCTGAATTGACCTCGCGTCTCATTGGATAATATTAATACTAGGGTGAAAGGTGGAGAGATGTTGATTCAACTCCAAATGTTTGCAACGATCTCCTTCTGGGAAAAGACAAAAGCCTGTAAAAGTTAGATCTTACACATGACTTCAGGAATGCAGGATGTGTGTGAATGTGTGTGTGTGAGAGTGTGTGTGGAAGGGTTCACTCGCTCTCCGACCAATCAGATTGCTTTCCTGGTCTCCGATCAGGGACCACACACTTTCCTCTGGGAGAACGTTCTCTCTGTTGGCTGGCCTTTGTGGTTTAGACAAATTGCTTTGCTGATCTCATGTCTGCCAAGATGCCTTTTAAACAAATCTGGATTCTTTTAAGCAACGTGTCGGTGTGTCTGCACCACGTGAGACTGACCTCAGGTGCTGGATGTAGCTGTACGTGTATAAGGAGTGTGTTTATTGCAGGTGTCACCTCAGGAGTAAAAACATGATTAAACAACCTCATCGCTACAAGTCCTGACACGACCCAGAAGGCCTCTGTGCCTTTCCCATGCTCAAGTGTTCCTTCCTGCTAAGCATTCACCAAGCGAGAGGTGACTCGACGGGTTTTCAGCAGGAACACGGCCTCTTGTGTAAAAACCTGCAGCTTTCAAAAGCAAAGCAATTATGACCCGAGCCAAGCTCCAGCTTTCACTCCTCAAGCCATTAGCATTCCCGCTCTGCAGGAGACTAACACACTCCTGCTGCTGCAACAAGCTAAAGCTAGCAGAAAAAAACAACAGCAGCTGGTTTCTTTCAGCGTAGCCTGCTTTACTCTCTGCTACAACGAGAAAGTACCTCAGAGAAAGCAGAGAAATCTTTAGTTTAATATTTTAGCGGTGTCCTGAGCTTTTGTCGCCGTTTCAAGTTCCGACAACTTCGTATTGGAACTGAAACAAAAAAAGGGACGGAGCAATAATTCAGTTCAATAATAATTTTTTTACACTGATATTTTCTTCAGAAACTTTAGAAAAATCAACCCAAGTTAGCTAGCAAGCTGCTGTCAGGGGTTTAAGCAAATAACTGTTATGTTAAATAGAAAGAAACTAACCAGAGACCTTATTTAAAGTTTCCAGAAGGATCTTTATTTATTTATTTATTTTTATCAGACATGCAATACATTCATTCGCTAACGTTCTGTTGTGGACAATCGTGCGCTACCTCACAAAAAAAAAAAAAAAAAAAAGTAAAAGTAAAGGGTGTGGCACATGAAGGGAACCCAAGTTTTATTTGCTCGTCACATAGAACAAGTGTGGAAACGTAGTAAACGTTCCAAATGTCTAAATTAAACAGTACAAACATCAGAAAAAACGAAATTAGCAAACGACTTGCACGCTACTTGGCATGCAGCGCTCTGAGACGGCGTAAAGTGAACAAGCAGTTGCTCTTAACATTGTTGGTGAATAAAAACCTTTCTTCTGACCCCAGAGATTAACACGCTACCACAAAAAAACTCCTCATTCTTTACATTAGACATATTCCTCTTGAACGACTCTCTAAAACTAGCCTCACATCATCAAGTGCTAGCTGCACTAGCTTTGTGTGCGGGGGAGGGGAATCTGACAGGATTCTCACTCATTTTCATTTCACTTTACCTCAGATTTGCCCAGTAGTTTGATTAATGTGTTTTGTAATCTGATTACAGACGGTTATTCTTCAGTTTATTATTATTTTTGTTTTGTTTTGACTAAAATGAGATATTTTGGCATCACTTCACCTCAGGTTAGCCAGATTTTAATCGCTGCTACACAAACAGCACTCATAACAAATCACAGACATTGTTTTTAATTCGAGTCGACTAACAAATCAGCTCTCGGCTAAAACATCCAAATCTCGCAGGTTGTTCATAATGTTATCCGATCGAAGAACTCAGACTGTTGGAAGAACAATCCTATTGACCACAGGAGGTAAATCAATCTGAGGTTTAATGCTGCATAAGCGGTTTGTATGTCTGTCATCCTGCACCTAGCTCCGGACTTGTGCTCTGGAGTCACGTTGTTGTGTGTGTGTGTGTGTGTGTGTGCGTGCGTGAGAAAAGGCTATTCAGCCAGAGCCGTTCACCATACTGCATAACACACAAACACACCAAGAGCCAAGACAGCAAGGCTTTTCTTCTCACACCCCCCCAACACACACACACTAAACTCTGACCCCACAGCTGACTCCCATCACCACTCTTCCTGTATTCCAGCCCTAAGATTAGTTCCCCCCTCCTTCTTTTCCTCCAACAGCCCCCTGTCCCCCACCTCAAACGCTGTAATGATAAATTCTCTGTTTATTCAGACCGCTGGGGTCACATTCCTGTCATACTCTCGCCTTATCAGAGATAAAAGAGCAAAGAGCAGGAGTGTTTCAATAAATTCTTTCCTTCCTCGCTCGTTTTTAACCCTCGCTCACATCCGTCTATCCTTGGCTCTCTCTCGATCTCTCTATCGACAAAAGTCGCTTCAGGAGCAAAGCTAAGCTTGAAGCTGAAGTATAAGGTGTATTTTGCTAACAAAAAGGTCTTAACGCAGAATATTTTGGACTTCAATGACTACGATCGAGCTCAACAGCACCACCAGTGGCTGTTAGGAAAACACACCCATTAAAGTGGTATGAAAAGATGAGAAGAAAAGCGGGGGCTGATTTCATTTCTTAGCCAATCAGCAGTAATAGAGAACGTGTAACACATCCGAGTCTGACGAACGTAAATGAAGGGTATTTTATTAGTACAGAGCAAGTTCACAATCAGAATATAAATCGGGACCGAAACAATCGCAGTTTTTTTTTTTTTGTTGTTACAGAAAATTGTATAAATAGCACATATAATATTTTGCTCCACATCATGTAATCGAAAAGACCTTGGTAGATAACACCCTTATCTTCAAACCGAACGCGTTCTCTCTATACACACTGCCCTCTGACCAACGCGCCTTGAGGAAGTACCATTTACATAAATCCAGTCTGGTCAACAATAAGCTAATGAGGCGAGTGAAGCGTACCGAAAGAGCAGGAAATACGGAAACAGCCAGGAGTACAAAGAGCAATAGTTCACAGAAAAATGCTAACATTGCTAAGTAATGTGTAACAGCTGGAACGATCCGCTTTAACAGAGCATTTCGTCTGCGATTTCTGACAGAAGGTGGTGATATACGGGGTGAAGCGCTCGCTTTAAAATACCAGGAAGACTAAATTCAGGAGATAGATACTCCTAAAACTTTAGAACAAACATAATTTCAGAAGCGTCTTCACAAGTTTAAATTACCTTTAAAGGAGATGTTAGACATCTTCAGGCTAATGCTGCTAAGGCCTCAGTTAACTCGGTCCCACTGGGAGACTCCCATGAGCATCACAGCTTCGCTAATTTTAGCTCTAGATTTCTCTACACATACTAGTGAACTACATCAGAGAGGAAACGCTACGGACCACAAGCCAGAGACGACGAACAACTCGCAGCAGTTTTACGGAAAGCGTCGGACAAAAAAGGTTTCCACAACGCTAAAGTTTTAGTTAAAGGCTAGTGAAGCAATGCTAGCTAACAGTGCATAAAACTAATAGGGAGCAGCTAGGCTAGTACCCATCTGATTTATACCAACAACCCACTAGCGCTTTTTTATTAGCAACATTGAAGTTTGAAATATCCATTTAAATCAGAAACTGAGGGAACTTCTCTCCAGAACATCAGAACGTCCGCAAAGATCTAAAAAAAAATCAAACAGCCGCTAGAATATTAGGGAAAATTTTCGTTACTTGCGTGATGTACAATTAGAGAAAATATTCCAGAACATTCGAGATGTAAAACTACAAGCAACTGAGGAAACGTCCCAGAACGTCATTACACAAACATCTAAAAACTCTTCTGGGAATTTCACTTTGGTCGTGTTAAGTTCTAACCGTCTCGGAGTACATGCACAATTAGAGGAACGTTCAGGAACGTCCCGAGGTCTCAGAGGTTTTAGAACTCTATATGCTATATACGTCACGTAACGGAGAGAACACTACAGAACGCTGCTAACTATGATGATCTAAAACTTGGAAAGTTTGGAAATCTTCTGGAAAAGTTGTGTGAAAGTTCTGAAACATAAAACAATCTGTGCTGGAACAACTGGTGCATACATATGTATTTATTTTATTCATGGGAGTGGCGCACACACACACACACACACACACACACACACACACACACACACACACACACACACACACACACACACACACACACACACACACACACACACACACACACACACACACACACACACATTCATGGGCAGCAGAACAGCAGTAATTCATGTTGACTGCAAAGCGAGTCTCATGAGACGTAATAAAACAGCTATAAGCTCCAACACGGAATGGGATAATCTCCGGGTTCAGGCGGGTGGGTGGACATTAAAGTGGTGCAATAAAGTGAAACTGCACGCCTTTTGTTCTAAAGAGGTTAAAGGACACTTTTAGAGCCAAGATCGGGACTGATCCACAAATCTGATATCTACACAAACACACTCCTGAGATGAAGTGATGAAGTCATTAGAAGACAAACAGAGACAGACATAAGCTGCCGATACACTGCAGGCCTACACAATCATCACGCCGATCTCTCTGTGGTTACATAGAACACCAGACATGTCCCATATCCACGTCCTGCGTTTAGAACATTCCCTCTGAAAAATTTGCTCTGTGCTTCCACTGAGATTACGGTCATCGTTTTCCCAAGACCTTTAATTTTACGCTGACACTGGATACAAGACCGGCTGCATCTGACTGTACACAGAACAGTGTGTGTGTGTGTGTGTGTGTGCGCACGTGTGTCCTGGTATAGACTCCAGGTTCCCTGCAACCCTATGCAGTATAAATACTACAGAAATTGGCTGGATGGATGGAAACACGGACAATCGGACGACTGTATGATCCACGTGTGTCGTTTGAGCACCAAATGAACGAACACTCACACGAGTCACGTGACCAGATAATCAGACGCCTCTTAGATTTTACGACCTCACTGAAATGTGTAATGTCAGATACCGAACCATCCAAACCGATCTGTTTACACGTACACAACAACCTCAGCTTGGCGATCAAATTCATTGGTACACAACATGAAAGCAGGTAGTGAAGCAGGAAGAGTGTGTGTGTGTGTGTGTGTGTGTGTGTGTGTGTGAGCGAGCGTCCTCTCCTTCTTCGGTCATGACACAGTTAAATCAGTCAAGTCGGAGGACCCCTGGGAGCCGCGCGGCTAATTTTAGCCGTCCGTTTCTCCTCTGACAGAATAGTGAACTAAATCGGAGAGGAAGTGCTACGCGATGGTGCACGCCCTCCTTAAAGATGTACAACTGTCAGAGATTTTCTAAATGTTATAGAGAATCAAAATCAAAATTCAGGATCAATCGTAGCCCCATAACCAAATTTCTGCTGAACTCATATCTAGGACTCCAGCTCTGGTTCTGAGAGACTGCAGGTGACCACGAGGAACAGCAGCATCAGCAGAAGAAGAAAAGTCACTTATTAAAATGACCTGACTGTCATGAAAAGCCAGACTTCACTCCTTCACACGTTCCTGTGCTGTTGTTTTTTCCCTCCCACTTCTCCGATTAACTCGACGTTCATACCGTTCCAGTCCAGCGAGTCCTCTCTCGCTCTCGCTCCAGCTGAAAAAGCCAATAAAGGTGATTGATGGACTGTAGACTGGAAAGGAGAGGATACTGAAAAAGGCCAAATATGAGCATCGGTGCAGAAAAGAAAGAATGACGTCTCTTTCCAAAGAGCGACGAACCCTAAGAAATGAAAACGCTATCCGCAGATGTTATCGTTCAGTTCCTTAACGTCGGGTGCATTACTGTACATCTTACAATTTTTTTACGATAAACGATTGAGAAGAATCCAAACACCGTCCTGTCGTGTAAACAAAGGCACAAAAAAAGTCTAGATTTCTAGATGTCTAACGGTCTAAATTCACCTCGTTCACAGCCAGCTTTCTATTTAATGCAGTTATTTTACAACCTACACAGTGAGCACAGACAGAAGAAGAAGGATTAGGCTTTGTGTGATGAAGAGGCAATCAATAAATAAATAAATAAATAAATTCATTCGTTTCGACACCACAAAGCTCAGCGACCGATCAGAAAGCAATGATTGGTTGTCAGCGGGTGAAAAGTGGTGGTGTGGCGACCGCGGCTCCTCACCCAGACACCTGATCACTTCCCTCGTCTAATGGTAGCATCACCCCCCCCCACCACCACCACCACCACCCACACACAAACACACGCACACTCGCATGCGTGCACGCAAACACACACAAGCATCCAGGTTTGCTCCGTCCTGGTGACATCCTGCATTGCTTAAGCCGCTGCGGAGAGCATGAGAGGTTCATAAAAGGAAAAAAAGGCAGCAGAAAGGAAATGACAAACAGAGAAAGATATTTTGTCGTATTTTGCTCAGGGGAAAGAATGCGACGTCTTCCTGGGGAGACTTAAACCAGGCTGGAACACGATACCGAACGAGCCACGGCTTCAGTCATCGCATCACGAGAGGAACAGATCCTCATCTGTCCCACGGAACCTTGTGTGTGTGTGTGTGTGTGTGTGTGTGTGTGTGTGTGTGTAAACACTGCCGTAAATCTACACACAGCTGCTTCACATTTCTCTATTACGCTGCAGAATTTCACTTTAAATAAACTAGTTCAAGTTCCCTTCTTCTTCTTTTTTTTGGTTTTATAGCTTAGTGTTAGAAACGTATCATCTTCATCATCATCATCATCATCATCATCATCATCATCATCATCATCACTCCAATACCCATAATACCTGTAATGATGCTTTCAAAAAGTTTTAATAAAGCCTGAAGTTGTTTAAAGTTTCAATTTAAAAATTATTTATATTACATTACATTAATATTTTCCCTTCTGGATGAATACTGATATTTTTGTGTGTGTGTGTGTGTGTGTGTGGTATGTGTGTGTGTGTGTGTGTGTCACCCATCTGTAACGTAGATAACGTTTGTAGCTTTATTTGTTTAAGGATACATAACGTAACAAAAGTATCATGAAATGATGATGATGATGATGATTTTCTCGACACACCATCACTTTCTGTATTAAACTACATCTCATCCTTTTGGACTCGGGCCTCAGGACGCGTGTCGTAATAAACTAACTGGTGTAAACAGGGCCACCGTGTTGACAGACGTGCAGGAGTCACTAAAGGTTCTGATACGTCTGAGAATGTATTTTTCCCCGTTGTGTAAAATCGTATTTTTTCACTTTAACTCTGCATCGTGGTGTTCAGCCTTTAACCCCTGAAGCTGTGAGGGCTTTAAGAGCAGCAGGGGTCACACACACACACACACACACACACACACACAATACTGTATGTATACATGAGAGAACGGTTCACGTTCAGACAGGCAGCACACTTCAGTAGTGTGAACAGAAATAAAGCCAGTCTGACGGCAATAAAGCAGCTCGAGGGCTCGTGAAGACGTAGCGTCAGTGTTTGTATCAGAGGCTTTGGGGTTTTAATTGATGGGAAAGAATGCAGGCCAAGCGGTTTCTCACTCGCTTTTCACTCTCTCCTCTGCTGTGCCACGTCTCGGCACGTCTGTCTCACCTCGTAGCCACACACACACACACACACTTAAAATCAAGACACTTCATCATTTAATATGTCGATCAGAAGGGGCACGAGGTCATGTGATCGCTTCTGTTAATTTAATACCAACATGCTGAGATCCTGCTAACGAACCAAAAAGTCTCCGGTTTCTCTAAACGTCCCCGACGCTACACCGGTATCCACGTACTAGAAATTTACTTTAAATTCTAAAATCAGATCCGCGTTAATTTCAGCTACAGTTTAAACGTTCTAGAGTGTCTCACGGATTCTAATTCAGATAGTCGAACATCCTGTTAGCGCTCATTCCACCAGCAGATAAAATAAAACATTATTATTATGATTATTATTATCGTCAACAGTCACAAGGTTGTTGCACTTAATCATGACTCACACCATCTTTGAGTGTTTCCTTCTCTTTTCTGTCTCTCACACACACACATACACATCTGTACGTTAATATGTAGGCTTAACAAGCATGTTTTATATACGCTCAACGTCCACTTTATTAGGAACACGTGAGCATTCGCGCAGTTCGTTAATCAGCCGATCGGGTGGCGGCAGCGACGAGGTGTATAAAATCGTGCCGATGGAGGTCAAGAGCTCCAGTTAATGTTCACGTTTAACATCAGGACAAAGAAAAAGTCTGATCTCAGGACAGTGGTGTGGTTTCAGACCCTGCTGATCTACTGCTGAGATTTTTTTTTTTTTACACATAGAAAAGTACAAAAAAGAAACAAAAAACATTCTGCGAGAGAAAGTTCAATATGTGGAAGCGCCATGTTGAGAGAGATCAAAGGAAAATGGGCAGAGCTGCCAGGAAGGATACGGTGACTCACAGAATCACTCAAACCACCAGAAGACAGGTTCCTCTCCTGTCTCTCCTGTGTGTGTGTGTGTGTGGTGTGTGTGTTCTTATCTCTAATCACAGGTGGAGTGGTGCAGTACTGATACAGCACAGGGTGAGGTCATGAGTCAAAGTCCACCACAGTGTAGTTACTTATGAACTATATTGAGCTGACTTAGACACATGCTGAACCACAGTCGACTACGGCCCACTGGGGTCATTAGAGTCGACTACGGCCCACTGGGGTCATTAGAGTCGACTACGGCCCACTGGGGTCATTAGAGTCGACTACGGCCCACTAGGGTCATTAGAGTCGACTACGGCCCACTAGGGTCATTAGAGTCGACTACGGCCCACTAGGGTCATTAGAGTCGACTACGGCCCACTAGGGTCATTAGAGTCAACTACGGCCCACTAGGGTCATTAGAGTCAACTACGGCCCACTAGGGTCATTAGAGTCAACTACGGCCCACTAGGGTCATTAGAGTCAACTACGGCCCACTGGGGTCATTAGAGTCAACTACGGCCCACTGGGGTCATTAGAGTCAACTACGGCCCACTGGGGTCATTAGAGTCAACTACGGCCCACTAGGGTCATTAGAGTCAACTACAGTCATTAGAGTAGACCACAGTAATTAGAGTCGACTACAGTCAACTACAGTCATTAGAGTAGACCACAGTAATTAGAGTCAACTACAGCCCACTAGGGTCATTAGAGTCGACTATAGCCCACTAGGGTCATTAGAGTCGACCACAGCCCACTAGGGTCATTAGAGTCAACTACAGTCAATACAGTCATTAGAGTAGACCACAGTAATTAGAGTCGACTACAGTCCACTAGGGTCATTAGAGTGAACTACAGCCCACTAGGGTCATTAGAGTGAACTACAGCCCACTAGGGTCATTAGAGTGAACTACAGCCCACTAGGGTCATTAGTCAACTACAGTCATTAGAGTAGACCACAGTCATTAGAGTCAACTACAGCCCACTAGAGTAGACCACAGTAATTAGAGTCTACTACGGCCCACTAGGGTCATTATAGTCGACTATGGCCCACTAGGGTCATTAGAGTCAACTACGGCCCACTAGGGTCATTAGCGTCAACTACAGTCATTAGAGTAGACCACAGTAATTAGAGTTAACTACGGCCCACTAGGGTCATTAGCGTCAACTACAGTCATTAGAGTAGACCACAGTAATTAGAGTTGACTACGGCCCACTAGGGTCATTAGAGTGAACTACAGCCCACTAAGGTCATTAGAGTCAACTACAGTCAACTACAGTCATTAGAGTCAACTACAGTCATTAGAGTCAACTCCCCCTCCAAAGTACACACACACACACACACACACACACACAAATATGCTCTCCACTACAATCAACTGAGGTCTATTTACAGTCCATTACCGAGCTCCAAGGCCAAGTTTCCTCTGGGCAAAAGCAACAAAGCAGTACTAAAGAAAGCACAACTGACGTTGGACTTAATGGCACACACACACACACACACACACACACCCACCCACACCCAAAACAGGTGCACACCAAATGCCACACCCTGAATGAAAACCACACACTCCTCTCTGATTAAAGCAGACATATTAATGTCCTTCATGATAACTTCCAGAAGACTGCAGCCACATGTGACACACACACACACACACACGGAAGAGTCTAAATAGGTTTTTCCACCCAGTATGAGTGCAGGAAGCTGTACAGCACAAAAAGCCTGCTTCCTGCAGCAACAGGAAGTTAAATCACCTCGTTCATTTAGCACCCAAATGTTCATTAACTTACATGTTTAATACTACATCATTTATATTACCTCATGTTCAGGACGTCTTTTTATTCTATGGTGTTTACTAAAGAATTTACATTAATGTGAAAAATTAGTGGCTTTAGTTTGACACACTGCAGCAGGAAGTGCTGATTAGAGTGGTGTGTGTACTCATTCTCTCTCTCTCTCTCTCGTTGGGAGATTAAGCGAGTCAGCTCTGGCTTCCTGCTATTGTTGTGTTCTTTACAAAAGTTACAGGTGTGCTTAAGGACAGGGAGTACTGAGACGGGGCAGAAAGGCAGCCCAAAGAAGGGAAGAAATGAACAGACCACACACACACACACACACACACACACGAGGTGCAAAGAAACAAGTAGAACTCCAGGGCAACAGTGCAGACAGGGACACATCCACCACCTACACCTATAGAATTTCTTGTACATACATTATGTTTGTGCACACACACACACACACACACACACACACGTTACCAGCCTTTATTCATCTCTCACACACACGTTACCGGCCTTTATTCGTCACACACACGTTACCAGCCTTTATTCATCAAACACACACACACGTTACCAGCCTTTATTCATCAAACACACACACACACACACACACACACACGTTACCAGCCTTTATTCATCAAACACACACACGTTACCAGCCTTTATTCATCTCTCACACACACACACGTTACCAGCCTTTATTCATCTCTCTCACACACGTTACCGGCCTTTATTCATCACACACACGTTACCAGCCTTTATTCATCAAACACACACACACACACGTTACCAGCCTTTATTCATCAAACACACACACACACACACGTTACCAGCTTTTATTCATCAAAACACACACACGTTACCAGCCTTTATTCATCTATCTCACACACACACACACACAATGCTCTTCTGACCTTGATGTGATTTGCATGAAATTTGACTTGATCCCGAATCGTAATCAGTTCATCTTCTGGTTACAATCAAAACATCTAGTTAAAATAAAAAATAAATAACAATTAAAAAAAAGTAGTAGTAAGTAATGAACAGAGAGCGAATGGAGAGAAAGAGAGAATGGGAGTCTCTAACTGAACCCTGTGTCTATAGCGGAGGATGTGCTGCGTTATTGGAAGATTTATGCACCTAGAAGGAACTCCATCATTGATTATGTGTCATTTCTGACTGATTTATCACGTTACTTCATCACATATCATTACTAACAGAAGATAGATTATCGAATCTTGACGTGATTACGTCTAAATGCCAGGATAGTCTGTGCCATCGTCTCATTATGCTAACTACATCCTGCTGTGACTATCTTGGCACTGAGCTCTAAGCAGCCTGACTCACGCTGGTGGCCTCCAGTGTTTGTGAACATGGACTGTTGACTCGCATCCAAACGGCCCTGTGTGCCATTTAGCATTGTGCACTAAATGCCCTAGGGTATTTTTAACAAGCTCCGTGTGCCTGTAGTGCGCGAACCATGAGGAAGCACGCTAGCCCTTATTTCTGTTTACCTCAATTTAAAAAAAAAGGAGGGGGGCAGCAGATGGGAAGCGATTAACCTGCCTTTCCTTTCTGCACCTAATCACTGACGGTGCTGAGTGTCTGCACCTCGACTCTCAACCCGCCGATCAGTCTGTCATCATGTGCTGTACCGACGCTGACAGACTTACCGACTGCAAGCTACGGGGAAAAAAAAATTACCACAACATCTGGATTGGAGAGACAGAGAGAGATATAAATGAGTGAAGAGAAAGAAGAGAAAGTGCCGGATTACTGTTAAGACTGAGAAAAGTCAAAACAATAAAGGAGGCAGGACTCAAGTGGGTCACCGAGCCCCAGTGAGGACAAATCGCTCCAACTCGGGCAGAAAATCAGGTCAACTACACACACACACAAGGTGCAAGCGATGAGCGAAAGACATGCTACATGCTAATCAGCATCACTGTTAGCATGTAAAAATGCTTACAAAATCAAAAGTACAGCAGAAAACGTAAACATTAGCAGAATTTCACCTCTGACCTCAGAAAAAACAAGAGATGTTAATGTAATAGTAAATAAAACAATAATAAAACAAAATCATTTTAACATGTATTACCGTATAGCTAACATTACCTCACACGCAGCTAACATATTCTCAAAACCTCCTTGAGCTAAACACTTAGCTAGGACATAAACGTTGCTAACATTACCTCATGGACACTTTAGCCAGCAAGCTACTTAGCTAAAAGTAACAGAACGCCTAAAATGACTCTGTTACCACTTTAAAGCTTTTTTTCCACACCACAAAGCTTTTTTCCTCAGGAAAACACTTACAACAGCTAATATTTGATTAGCAGGAAACGGTTAGCACGTCTCCCGCGCGTCTGCTTGTCCATCATACACACAAAGTCACACAGTTTATAGGAGTTAGCGTATGTCACATGCTAATCTCTACTGCGAATGGAGGCTATTTCTTATCAGCAAGCTGGTCATGATGGAATGCAAACATGCTACAGATCACAAAGGACACACACACACACACACACACACACATTAAACCTAAACAGATTAGTTAACATATGAATCTATACAAGGTTACAGACAGTTATGACGTGACTTAAGCAGGCAATGTGAAACCACTACAACGATTTTTTCCTTTTGAGTCATTTAGCAACAACGTGAGAAAAGTACCTGATGTCTTTGTGTGTGTGTGTGTGTGTGTGTGTGTGTGTATAAATGTCTCACTCTCAAGCCTCTAGAGGATATCATGTTCTAAATAAGGACGATGCAGGAATTATTTCACATAATGCGGCTCATCTGTTTTAATGCTGAACGTTTCCCGCACGTCTCACTCGTCGCTCCTTACGTCTCACGTCGCATGTCAGATTTATTCGAACTTTTACCTTAGGAACGTATCGAGTTTGTGTAAATTTACATATAAGGAAACCAATTCGATTTGATATCCGCTTTACGCTGACAAATCACACAGACAAATATAACCCATCTGTGAAAGTCATTTAATATCAATGACTTGAAACAAAGCAATAAAAAAAAATTGAGGAAAAGTAATGGCACCCTGTAAAATAGGGATTAAGGCCTCACTTATTGGCAAGATGATGCTCAATAGGACTCCAAGGACGATACGATACTTCTCTTGCCGTCTTGCAAACACTCTGGATGCACGCTCTGCTACAACTAAACTTCTACAGATGTATTAGCGTTAAATATGCTGAGGCATTCTGTGAGAGCTGGTGTGCTGCAATGGCTTTTTTTATGACTGGATTTTTCAGCAAGGTTCACACTCAGGAGGTGCTTTTTTTTTTTTTTTTTTTTTTAACAGGTGTTTTATGAAAATTTAAATCAGCTGTGCTGCGAAATTAAATTAAATTTACATTGGCATCAAATTAACATTTAAAAAATAAATAAATAAATCACCACCAACTAATATTTTTAACTTTGGTTGAACAAAACATGAAATTTGACAGTGTGGGTTTTCTATATAAACCAGTCACAGTGGATTAGGACATTATTCATTATTTTTTCCTCTTAGTTAGCTATTTTTTTTATTTTTCTGGGATTCTGTTTCTTTTTTTCCTCCACGTGTGAGAGAGAGATATAGAGAAAGAACGAGAAAGAGAGAGAGAGAGAGATGGAGAGAGAGATGGTTATTAGCCTCCTAGAGCACAGCTACCCAAAAGTCTTATGAGATTCTATAGGACAGGAAACGGCCCGCCATGTTTGTGCCCATTAGCCTGGTTTCCTCAGAGAAAAAAAAAAAAAAAAAAAGAGGAAATGAAGGTGACATGTTTGGGGTTTTAAATAACAAACCACTGGGGAAGTTTTGTGGGAAAGCCATCACATGCATAAAATTCGACACCAAGCATAAAAATCACAGCACACGAGATAAACTACGAAGACACACGTACAGGACCGGTTCATTACACTGTATTTCCCATAATGCATTATTGATCTGCACAATCACATTCATGTTAACCCTCAAAAGCCTGTTAAT
>NC_083462.1:4637740-4642740 GCF_030014155.1 Tachysurus vachellii | reverse complement strand
GTGTGACGTGTGATAAAACGTGTCGAATGAGATTGAGGTCTGTTCGCCGCTTTAGTAACGTAGAGAGCAAACTTTAGTCACAGATCATGTTTTAGTTGACTGACTGAATCGAGGGTAAAGTCTAAACTGATACTTGGATAAGTAATCCCTTAAAAACAGGAGTGTGTGTGTGTGTGTGTGTGTGTGTGTGTGTGTGTATGTGTATATTTATTCTTGTTAGAATCATGACGCCATCTATTCAGAAACATCCTGTGCTTGAGAGACATTGTGTTGTGACTGTTGTGTGAGCCAGACAAAATATCTACATTATTAATCATTATTAAACACACACACACACTCAGACACAGACACAGACAGACAGACACACACACACACACACTCAGATACAGACAGACACACACACAGACAGACACACACACTCACAGACAAACACACACTCACAGACAGACAAACACACACACACTCTCACACACACACACACACAGACAGACACACTCACTCACACATAGACACAAACACACAGACACACACATACACACACTCACACACAACCCTGAGCCATTTTTAAAGGATTATTTAGACAAGCTGCTAAATATCTGATATATCTTTAGCCTTGATGGCTTGGACCTAGGTGCTCTCTCTCTCTCTCTCTCTCTCTCTCTCTCTCTCTCTCTCTCTCTCTCTCTCTCTCTCTCTCTCTCTCTCTCTCTCTCTCTCTCACTGTGTGTGTGGTGTGTGTGGTGTGTGTGTATGTGTGTGTGTGTGCAGCTCTTTAGTGAGCTCCTGCTCCTGCTTCAGAGGAAGTGAACCACGCCTGCTGTTGGGGAGCTTTGGGTTCTGGGCAGATTAAAAAACTCTAAACGCAGTCAGTAAGGGAGCATTATACAATAGTGTGTTAACCCTTTCCCAGTACACTGGTGTTCAGTCTGCTGGTGGATGGAAATGGACTTCTGGGATGTTTTTATCAGTGTATAGAACGAGTGATGTTGTGTCTGTGAGTCTGAGAGAGCAGAAGGGGTTTAAAATCCTGATGAAACTCTACACATTCTGAGCGTCTGCTTCATATTAATATCGAGCTTCATTTTAAGAGTGAGACATGACAAAGATGTTCAGTGATGGAACACAAGAGTGTTTATGAAGAGTTGTGGAGATGTTTTGTCCGGAGTGATCCACTGTGCCGCTCAATACCGGATTCTGATTGGTGGGTCAAACAGCTGCAGATTACAGCTTTAAAATCTCATTAAATTCAAAAGAAGTTTCTAATCATTTCTTTTGTCCGTCTTTCATGTGACTATAAACGGCAGGTTGCTGCTGTGTAGGAGGAATAAAACCCTCGATGACACACTCTTTGATTATTTTCCCATAAAAGCACAACACGTACACGGTGCTCTGTGATCCAACCTCATCCAGGAAGTGCGGTTGTTTGTTATTCCGTGAATGGGATTAGATTTCTCCTGAACCGGAATGCTGGGATCTTGATCCCTGATGTGTGAAGTGACGAGTCTCTGCAAGCTGTGAACGCTGCAGTGGAATGTAAGGAATGTGTTTACACCTTCAGCAACGACCAGATCACTATCATCATCATCATCATCTTCATCTCCATCTCTGACTTATAACCGGGAAAAAAAGTTTTATCCGCTTTAGTTTTTCCGTCTCCTCTGCCGAGGTCCGACTGCTGTGAAGAAACGAACAAACCCCTCACTGTTTCTTTCACTCTTAATACTGGGATGGAGAGAGAATAATAAATACTAGATTTGTAAAGTTCGTCGCGACAAACTTTGATGTTGGCTTTGACGAGGCAAGTATTCGCAAAGGCCGGTGCTTTTTGGAGGCGAGTGGACATAAGGGTCAGTGTTACTTTTGGAGGCAAGTGGACAGAAAGATAGGGTGCTAAAACATTTGGAGGCAAGTGGAGATGAGCATGTGACGTCATCCAAATACTCCTGAGGAAGTTCCCCTCATTGGGCTGAGTGTTTTGATATGTCACATGTTCATGTTGTAAAACGTTTTTTGATTTTGCATATTTTGGGGGCGGGGCTGAGGGACAATCGAAAGGCCAGTCGGTACACCAATTTAAACCTTTGTTCAGAGTATCACCCTAAAGGAGCTGGCCGAGTTTGGTGTAGATAGTTCGAAAGCTTGCCGAGTTATAAACCTCCAAAGTTTATAATGGGAGTCTATGGAAAAAAGGCCAATTTGAGACCCGGTACCGGAAGTACCGGTACTCGGATCGCTTAGAAAAGTAAGAGCAACAAACTTCAGACCAGGTTCTACAACATATCTAAATTTGGTGCATGTGGCTCGAAAGCCGTAGGCCGCATTAAATTTTATAAATATTTGTCTAAGCTGAAACAGGAAAACAGAATGTTGGCTTCTACAAAGCGACATAAATATAAGAAGGTAGTGATAGTGATAGCAAGATAGTGAGGGAGAGCGATAAATAGAAAACAAACCATAAACAAGTGGGGGAGAAACCGAGAGAGGAACAAAGGCAGAAGGACGAATGAGAGAATGGAGGATAAAAGTAAAGAGAGGGGGGAGAAGAGACAAGGAGAAACTGAAATGAAGATGATAGAGAGGGAGGGAGAGAGGAGAAGGAGAGATGAGGAAAATGGGGATAAAGGGGGACAAGTCTGAAAGAGAGGGAGAAGGGAAAGAGGGATGTTAAAAAAAAAAAAAGGAGAGAGCGAGTTTGGAGGAGGGTGGAGGGAAAGGGTGAGTGAAGGAGAAAGGAAGAAGAAGAGGAGAAGTGAACGAGTCAGATATGAGACTCATACCCACAGTCTCGCTGATGAGAAGCTGTATGTGAGAGAAAGAAAGAGAGAAATGACCAAATATGGCTGCTTCTGACCTCATTCTACCACACACACACACACACCCACACACACACACACACCCACACACACACACACCCACACACACACACACAGTGTGTCAGAGTAGCAGGGTGTGGCAGTGCTTTTGAGTGAAGCAGCACTATGAGCACACAGAGTTCATTGACTTTCACACACCATCAGCATCAACACCATCACCACATCCACTGAGTCCTGTGAGCCGTTCACCAGCACCTACACAGCATTACTGCTCCTCTAAGACATGTGTGTGTGTGTGTGTGTGTGTGTGTGTGTGTGTGTGTGTGAGAGAGAGAGAGAGCTCCAGGGCCATTCTGTAGCTCAACACACAGCTTTTTGTTCCAGCGTCTTCAGGACGAAATGAAGAATGTCGTAGAACACAAACGCTGGACTTTACATCTGCTCACACTGGAGACTCCTTCCCTGAATGCTGAATAAATGCTAAGTAGGTGTGTCATGTTTATATTTAATTCAGTGTACATTGTCTCAAAGCTTTACTCAGTTTGTCTCAAAGCTTTACTCAGTTTGTCTCAAAGCTTTACTCAGTTTTACAGAAAGTAGATTTATCCCTAATGATCAGGCCTGAGGTGACGGTGGTGAGGAAAAACTCCCTGAGATGATATGAGGAAGAAACCTTGAGAGGAACCAGACTCAGATGTGAACCTCATCCTCATTTAGGTGACACTGGACAGGAAATAATGTCCATGTAAATAATGTCCATGTATATAATGTCCATGTAAAAATGTAAATAATGTAAATAATGGGGGGCACGGTGGCTTAGTGGTTAGCACATTCGCCTCACACCTCCAGGGTCGGGGTTCGATTCCCGCCGCCACCTTGTGTGTGTGGAGTTTGCATGTTCTCCCCGTGCCTCGGGGGTTTCCTCCGGGTACTCCGGTTTCCTCCCCCGGTCCAAAGACATGCATGGTAGGTTGATTGGCATCTCTGGAAAATTGTCCCTAGTGTGTGAGTGTGTGAGTGAATGAGAGTGTGTGTGTGTGTGTGCCCTGTGATGGGTTGGCACTCCGTCCAGGGTGTATCCTGCCTTGATGCCCGATGACGCTGAGATAGGCACAGGCTCCCCGTGACCCGAGGTAGTTCGGATAAGCGGTAGAAGATGAATGAATGAATGAATGAATGTAAATAATGTCCATGTATATAATGTCCATGTATATAATGTCCATGTAAATAATGTCCATGTATATAATGTCCATGTAAATAATGTCCATGTATATAATGTCCATGTAAATAATGTCAATGTAAATAATGTCCATGTATATAATGTCCATGTAAATAATGTCCATGTAAATAATGTCCATGTACATAATGTCCATGTATAAAATGTCCTTTCTACAACAGTTTGTATTCCAGTGAAATTGTGTAACCGAGAGCTCCTGAGGAACTAACAGGTCAGAGTTCATTACTGAGTTCATTACAGACTTAACACTGATTCCTTCCTGCCGAAGTCTTCAATGTTCGCTGATGAAGTTCACTGATGTAACTTTGTGTGAATAAACTAAAAGCGTTAAAATGGTTTAAGAAACAGATACTAAACCTGTTTGAGCTCTTTAGTTTATTATCAGTTATTGTCTGTGTAGATTGTTAATGTTAAATGTTTCCTCCAAACTCCACAGTTTGGTGAATCATAGGTTACCAAATGGTGCAAACACAAATCCTTTGCTTTGTGGTGAAGAGATCATGAGTCTAAACCCTAACAAAGTGAAAGCCGTCCATGGCTAAGTTAACCTGTTTTCTCTGAGGGGGAGGGGAGAGACCCTGTCAATCACAGTGATGTAGCCAATCGTCTGCATGTGTGTGCTCATGTATGTGGAAGAAGGCGGATAGTGAGCGGGAGCTGAAGCTCCAAAAAGATGTGGTTGTCTTGCTTGTGGTTGTTCGGCCTGTCGTAGCTGTCGCTTGATGCCAGAGAGAGAGAGAGAGAGAGCGAGAGAGAGAGAGAGAGAGAGAGAGAGATGTGGATAGACTGGTGTCCCAGCAGATGCACTGCAACACAGACCAGGATGATGATGATGTGGCAACAAAAGACGGCTAAAAAAATCCCAAACCTGTATGTTGTTTAGGGAAGAGTAGAAGGTTCTTCTTAATAAGGAGAGTGAGGAGTGACGAGTCAGGAGTCAGGGAGTGTTT
>NC_083462.1:4615240-4632740 GCF_030014155.1 Tachysurus vachellii | reverse complement strand
GGTAATCGCTAATGTAGAACTAGAATGTTAGCGTTTTAATCTACTTTAGCGATTCCCTTAGAGCGTCGGCGTTTTATTCTGTATCCGCTAACACTCTCTACGCTAATCACTGCTGTAAGGTGAGAGGCTAACACGATAAAACAATTCCAAACCATGACCAAAATGAAGGCCCGGCGCTCAGCTAATGAATGGTGTGAGTTAAAAGACCAAGATGCTAAAACGATGGCGTAGGACGAAGGCCTAGCATGCTTAGCTAATGATGAAAGTGCTTTGTTAATGACAGATTTAGCATGACAAGCTAAATGTAGGGCAGCCTGCTTACATAAAAACAAGCTTGTGTGCTACATCATCATATGATTATGTCACTGTGAACATCAACAACTTCACGCTTCCTCTGAGAGACCGTGTTTACATTTTACCTCAGCGAGCATGTGGTTTTATGGCTGTGCCACCACCAAAATGTGTCTGATAATCACAGACAACAAAATCTTTTTTTTCTTTCTTAGCTGATTTCTACTCTTTAAATTAGCAACACGATTGTTTACAATTAAATAAACAAAACGGTTAACTAGCCTCCATGCTAACGTCATTTTAAAATTTCGGGCTGTAATTTGGACGTCGGTGCTCTCGTTGGCCGAAATCACAAAAAGATGTGAGAACTTTCTTTTTTCCTGAAGATCTGAAGAACATTCAGAAGATTTCTTTTCCTGTACCGTCATGATTTTTGGAATATTCCAATTACAGATTTAACGTTAAACCTGAAAACAGGTGTGTTGAGTAACATTTATTGTCTCGTAAGAATAGAACCTGTTAAGGAGTGGGATAGAGTAGGTAGTTCTCAGGCAAGCGTAAAGGATGGCTGGACAACTGGGTGAGCATCTACAAAACAGCAGGTCTTGTGTGGTGTCCCTGGCATGCAGCGGTTAGTACCCACCAAAAGTGGGCCAACTAACAAGTGGGGACCCCCAAGGCTCATTTAAGGGTATGGTGAGTAAAGGCTAGCTCATCTGGTCCAACCTTACAGAACAGCTACAAACTGCTGAAAAAGCGAGTAATGGCTCTGATAGAAAGGAGTCTGAACCCAGAGTGCAGGAAATACATGATACATAAAACCTACATGATGTTTTTAATGTTCTGGCTGTTCCCTGTGTCGTATCCAGGTGAACGTATTCGAGTCCAGCAAATCCGCCGACTGTCCCTTTAACGCCAGGTTGTGATAACTGCTAGCTAAGCTGTCTAAGCTTGCCAAGGCTAAGCTGGAAAGGTTAAGAGAGAAGCTATTTAAATCTTAACGTGGAGTTTAATTAGATGCTTAAGATTGTGTCGAACATCAGAAATCTAAGGAGATGATGATGATGATGATGATGATGTCACGTTATCTCCTCGTGGACCTAAACGGAAACGGTTTCCATTGTGGATTTCCGTAAGGAACGTCCAGGTTACGTTCTAACAGAGCCCTTCACAGTGTTTGTCCTTTTAAAATGACACCATGAGACACTCATAGAAACTCTCAGGAACTCACAGAAATCCTATTCTGAAGGAGATCTAAAAAGTGTAAGGTGAAAACCCCCAACAGCGTAACGGCACGCTGTACGTTACCCAGCATAACATTACCGCCAGAGATCTAGAAACTGCAGTGGATTATTTCCAGCCCTTGTGTAATGGTCCATAATATCATTAGCTGTTTGAGTGAAGGTATATTGGCTTGGGTTCATGCGAACACACGGCCGATTAAAGCTGGTATTAATTTTAGCGCTCTCTCTCTCTCTCTCACACACACACACACACACACACACACAAAGACATTACAGTGGAATTTCAGATATGTCCATTAAGAGCCAAGGGGAGTTACTCTTGCATGACTGTAAGACAGGGGCTGAAAAGAAAGAGCTCTGAGACTTTACGTAGAACATCATACATCAGCTTTATTTCGAAATCCTTTTCAGCCGGTCATATTAAACAGATGAAAATCAGCACTATTATTGTACAACTCCAATTTCACAGTCAAACCTGAAACACAATCTGGACACGTTTTCTCACACGTGTAGAGGATCGTATTTGTTATTATTATTATGATTATTATTATTTTACCCCTCTCAGTGTGAGAATACTGATCTGGGGTCAGTATTCTAATATTGTCTTTGTATTTTACGACATTAGTCTGGATTAGATGTACTTGACCTCTGTGATAAGTGTGAGACAAACAGATCATCACGTGGTCTCGGATTAAAGATGAAGGTCGCCTTCTAGTGGACGACAGCAGGAACTACGGCGAGAACTGTGATAGTATCAGGCGTTAAAAATTTCATTTCCTTTCCCTTTAACAGAATTCCACGGAAGTTGTGAAGGTCAGCAGCAAGGGTTGGTGAAGAGTGAAAGAACACGCAGACATTCATATACAAAAGCATCTAATGGATACACAGTGATGACTACCAGGCAAATCGTGGATTAACCTGGTGTGTGTGTGTGTGTGTGTGTGTGTGTGTGTGTGTGTGAGAGTGAGAGAGAGAGAGAGAGAGAGAGAGAGTATAAATGAATGTGACATTTACAGAGCTGTAAACTAAAGTTCATAGAGGGTTGGGCTCGAGGCACTGATTGACAGGTTCATTGTCCAATAAGCTTGTTGACAAACGAATCCAGCTGCTGTTCATCTTTAATCCCTACGAACTTGTCGATGATGTCGCCGCCGCGCATGGCGATCACCGTGGGAACCGCAGACACCTAGAATGGTGCAAGAGCAACGAACATGAAGCCACGATACCTAATATTCAATCAAGAATTCTCTCAACAAACTCACAATAAAACTTAATACAGTATGTGGGTGTGTTTTACTGAACCAGCACATTTATGTGCTCTGTGTGTGTGTGTGTGTGTGTGTGTGAGAACTCAGTAAACTTGTTCTTACCCCGTATTCTATAGCGAGGTCTGTGTGTTCATCAATGTCCACTTTGGCCATGGCAACTCGACCCTTCTGCTTAGCAATGGCCTTCTCCAGCCTGGGGCCCAGGATCTTACAGGGACCGCACCATCTGTATAACACACACGGACATTACATGTGCGTACAACCTAAAAAAACAGACAATGGCACTTGTGTGTGTGGAGTTCTGCTAGGTCTGGGTGAACGGGTGAACGTCAATAGGCCACACCCCCTTTACTAGGCCTCAGCCACAGAGGCCACATGGATTGAGGCAATGAGGCTACGCCGCTTTGGCTAGTCATGAGACATGCAGATCGAGTTTATTTGGCCACGCCCCTTTTTTCTATAAACAAGACACCCCAGCCACACCCCTTTCTCTAGTCATTGAAGACACACCCATTTTGTTACCCATGAAAAGCCCAACAAACACATGCCCTTTGTTTAACCTGAGACAATGAGACCAAACCAGTACTGTGGTGTTTTTTTTACAAGACAACAATCCAGAGCTCAGCTTCAGTCTCAGGTCCTGTTTCCTACAGCAACCAGCCACAACACTGTTTTATGACATCGAACCCTTTATCACACTTAACCATAAAATTTAATCAACATAATCACAAAGATAAGGAGGAAATAAAAAGGTGGGGCGAGAGACAGAACGGGTTTAACAAAAGATTAGAACGTTTAAACAAGACGGGAAAACAATATGGAAGATAATCAGCGTTCAGACAAAACTAAAGAGTCTCGTATCAGCGAGTCAGGGACGAGAAATAAAAAACCCTCAGAGTTTTAATCATGAATGATTCGATGGAACCGTCATCAGGCAGCATGTCGATGTAACGTCAGATGTAATAAACACGTCAATGTAAAAGTCAGAGGAACGACTGCAAACGTCAATCAGATTGTAGCGTTTTTCTGTATCATGAAAATGCGCACACACACACACACACACACACACACACACACACACACAGAGCTCAGAAAGGCCACAAATAAATGACTGTGTGTGTGTGTGTGTGTGAGAGAGAGAGTATCACTGTGTGTTTTCATGCACTATGCGGTGTGTATTTTTACACACAAAACCACACGTACACATGCACGTACACAGCGTGCACACACACACACACACCTATTGATTTATAGTGACATGGAGACATGAGGACACAGAATGAAGCACCAATCAGGATTCAGGAAAAATTGAAGCATGTGACACTTCTGTCACAGGGCCATAACCAAATAAGAGGAATAATGTACATCTACACACACACACACCTATATTTTCCCCCCTTTTTCTCCTGTATAGAAACACATCTTGATTTTAGTCAGTTCTATTTTTATGTCACTCACAGCTGATAAACATCACACGGTGTACCGATGTCTGTGTGGCAAATACAATTTTTTACATTTCAGTTTAAACCCGTTTACACGGAAACCCCAGTGAACAAGCCGGTTGCTATAGAAACGACAACGTATCAGATCTAGCGTGTTAATATAATAATAATTTACTAACGTCGGGTAGAGAGACGTCGTCAGACGAGCGACCGAATTGACGGGTGTGTCTGAAACCTGAAAAAAAGCTGCTTCGTGTTTCTCGCGCCTCCCGAGGAGCCGACATGAGCGGTATGCAGCCGCGCAGGCCGAGCGACCTCTTTGTTAACACTCACGGCGCTTACTGTCTTAAAACAACAGTGAAAGGATCAGGAGCTGTGCTGAGGGAACATGAGAATACGAGGCGTCCATGAACACGGGGCGTCCTACATGAGAATACGTACTGAGCGTGGAAGTCCACCAGCACGGGCAGGTCGCTGTTGATGACTCTCTCGGTGAAGTCGTCGTTGTCCTGCACGTTGAAGGAGACGCACCTGTGTGAGGACAGAGGGAGAGAACGAGGACACAGGAAGTACTGCTTGTGGACAGCGGTTCTCAAGAAGGAGGAGAGTGACGAGGACGAGGAGGAGGAACGAGAGAGCGAGGCGGCAGGGAGACGACGGGAGTCTTTCACACAGACAGACCAGATTCTCCTCACAAGCAGTCGAGTAGCCATCTGGGAGACAAGATGAAGAAGAGGAAGATATTATACATCATATTCTCTCTACTGAATGACCATAAATATCACAGTGAAACGTCTATAATCTGGTCACATCACGTGCGAGCCTAGACAGGATTTGATGAGAAAATAAAAACTATGAAACACAGGGTCGTTAAAAATCAACGATCACGACATTCACACAACTGTTTGAGATAAAGGTTCTTTACAGAGTCAAAACATCATGTTCAGATGAGCTGAACTGAATCATACTGCACTGGGAATTTCAGCAGCGACTGAATCGTCTCATTACGCTTGTCCACAGTTCTAAGGGTGCCAATACTTCTGCAACTGACACCAGGACGTGTCAACACCAGGGCTTGTGCGTTATCTATTGTATCTCCAAACACTTCTTACACACGTGAAGTGGCTTGAGACCGTGTGTATGTGAGAGTGTGTGTGTGTGTGAGTATTAAGAGAGAGAGAGAGTGTGTGTGTGTGTGTGTCAGTATTAGAGAGAGAGTGTGTGTGTGAGTATTAAGAGAGAGAGAGTGTGTGTGTGTCATTATTAGAGAGAGAGTGTGTTTACTGTATGTGTGTGTGTGAGTGTGTGTGAGTATTAGAGAGTGTGTGTGTGTGTGAGTGTGTGTGAGTATTAGAGAGAGAGTGTGTGTGAGTGTATGAATGTGTGTGAATGTATGTGTGTGTACATATATGTGTGAGTGTGTGTGTATATATTTATATATAATGTGTGTGTGAGTGAGTGTGTGTATGAATGTGTGTGTGAGTGTATGTGTGAGTGTGTGTATATATGTGTGTATATATATATATATATATATATATATATATATATATATATATAAAAAACGTGTGTGTGCGCCCGTATGTGAGTGAAAGAGTGTGTGTGTATATATATATGTAACCCAACCCACTGACTGCCCCCATCAAGCTCTGACTTCTGTCATCATGAAGACCTTTGTACCTAAAGTCTGTCACAGAACAGATGCTGGATCCCCTACAGTTTGCCTACCGTGCAAACAGATCAGTGGCCGACGCAGTCGACATTAAACTGCACTACATTCTGTAACACCTGAACTGCCCAGGGACAGACGCCCGGATTCTGTTGGCCTTTAATACAATAATTCTGGGAATTCTCCACTCCTAAAGCTCACTGTACCCCCTTCCATCTGTCAGTGGATCACCAGCTTCCTGACAGACAGGAAACAACAGGTGAGACTGGAAGGTGTCACCTCCAGCATTCGGACGTTCAGCACTGGTGCTCCTCAGGGTTGTGTCCTCTCACCACTGTTATTGTCCCTCTACACTAATGACTGCACTTCAACTGACCAAACTGTTAAACTCCTGAAATCTGCAGATGATACGACGCTCATCGGTCTCACCCGAGATGGCGATGAGTCAGAATACTGACAGGAGGTGGAGCGGCTGGTGCTGTGGTGCAGTCAGAACAGTCTGGAGCTAAACACCCTCAAAACTGTGGAGATGATAGTGGACTTTAGGAAAGACCCCTCAACACTTCTCCTCCTCACATTATCTAACAGCCCTGTCATCTGTGGAGACCTTCAAGTTTCTGAGCACCACTATTTCCCAAGACCTGAACTGGGAGTGTAACATAAACTCTAGTTTGTTCTGCCACAGGAGCTGTTGATGCTGTTCTACACTGTAGTTACTGAATCTGTCCTGTTCACATCCATCACCATCTGGTCTGGTGCAGCAACAAAACAGGACAGAAACAGACTGTAACACACAGTAAAAACAGCAGAAATGATAATTGGTGCCCCCCTGCCCACCCCCCAGGACTTGTACGACACAAGAACCAGAAACCGGGCAGGAAACATCACCACTGACCCCTCACACCCTGGACACAACCTCTTTCAGCTCCTTGTTTACTAAAACTTCCAGACACAGGAACAGTTTCTTTCCCCAGACAATCACCCTGATTAACACCTCACCATAATTATAATCACTGCTTCATATCTATAAGTGCTGCATTATCAGGACTGTCAGTCATCACATCATCTGTATATATTACACACACTACTGCTGCTGTATAGTGTACAAAAAACACAAAACTGTACAATATTGTTATTTACACTTCTCACACTTTATGTACATAACTGATCTGTTCTATATTCTGTATTTATATTTAATACTCATTCTGTCTGTATTGTATCTCATCGTCTGTCTTGTCTCGTATAGTATAGTGTTATTTATGTGTGTATTGTATAGTATAGTGTTATTTATGTGTGTATTGTATAGTATAGTGTTATTTATGTGTGTATTGTATAGTATAGTGTTATTTATGTGTGTATTGTATAGTATAGTGTTATTTATGTGTGTATTGTACAGTATAGTGTTATTTATGTGTGTATTGTATAGTATAGTGTTATTTATGTGTGTATTGTACAGTATAGTGTTATTTATGTGTGTATTGTATAGTATAGTGTTATTTATGTGTATTGTATAGTATAGTGTTATTTATGTGTGTATTGTATAGTATAGTGTTATTTATGTGTGTATTGTATAGTATAGTGTTATTTATGTGTGTATTGTATAGTATAGTGTTATTTATGTGTGTGCTGTATAGTATAGTGTTATTTATGTGTGTATTGTATAGTATAGTGTTATTTATGTGTGTATTGTATAGTATAGTGTTATTTATGTGTGTATTGTATAGTATAGTGTTATTTATGTGTGTATTGTATAGTATAGTGTTATTTATGTGTGTATTGTATAGCATAGTGTTATTTATGTGTGTATTGTATAGTATAGTGTTATTTGTGTGTGTATTGTATAGTATAGTGTTATTTATGTGTGTATTGTATAGTATAGTGTTATTTATGTGTGTATTGTACAGTATAGTGTTATTTATGTGTGTATTGTACAGTATAGTGTTATTTATGTGTGTATTGTACAGTATAGTGTTATTTATGTGTGTATTGTACAGTATAGTGTTATTTATGTGTGTATTGTACAGTATAGTGTTATTTATGTGTGTATTGTACAGTATAGTGTTATTTATGTGTGTATTGTACAGTATAGTGTTATTTATGTGTGTATTGTACAGTATAGTGTTATTTATGTGTGTATTGTACAGTATAGTGTTATTTATGTGTGTATTGTACAGTATAGTGTTATTTATGTGTGTATTGTACAGTATAGTGTTATTTATGTGTGTATTGTATAGTATAGTGTTATTTATGTGTGTATTGTATAGTATAGTGTTATTTATGTGTGTATTGTATAGTATAGTGTTATTTATGTGTGTATTGTATAGTATAGTGTTATTTATGTGTGTATTGTATAGTATAGTGTTATTTATGTGTGTATTGTATAGTATAGTGTTATTTATGTGTGTATTGTATAGTATAGTGTTATTTATGTGTGTATTGTATAGTATAGTGTTATTTATGTGTGTATTGTATAGTATAGTGTTATTTATGTGTGTATTGTATAGTATAGTGTTATTTATGTGTGTATTGTATAGTATAGTGTTATTTATGTGTGTATTGTATAGTATAGTGTTATTTATGTGTGTATTGTATAGTATAGTGTTATTTATGTGTGTATTGTATAGTATAGTGTTATTTATGTGTGTATTGTATAGTATAGTGTTATTTATGTGTGTATTGTATAGTATAGTGTTATTTGTGTGTATTGTATAGTATAGTGTTATTTATGTGTGTATTGTATAGTATAGTGTTATTTATGTGTGTGTTGTGTAGTATAGTGTTATTTATGTGTGTATTGTATAGTATAGTGTTATTTATGTGTGTATTGTATAGTATAGTGTTATTTATGTGTGTATTGTATAGTATAGTGTTATTTATGTGTGTATTGTATAGTATAGTGTTATTTATGTGTGTATTGTATAGTATAGTGTTATTTATGTGTGTATTGTATAGTATAGTGTTATTTATGTGTGTATTGTATAGTATAGTGTTATTTATGTCTGTATTGTATAGTATAGTGTTATTTATGTGTGTGTTGTATAGTATAGTGTTATTTATGTCTGTATTGTATAGTATAGTGTTATTTATGTGTGTGTTGTATAGTATAGTGTTATTTATGTGTGTATTGTATAGTATAGTGTTATTTATGTGTGTATTGTATAGTATAGTGTTATTTATGTGTGTATTGTATAGTATAGTGTTATTTATGTGTGTATTGTATAGTATAGTGTTATTTATGTGTGTATTGTATAGTATAGTGTTATTTATGTGTGTATTGTATAGTATAGTGTTATTTATGTGTGTATTGTATAGTATAGTGTTATTTATGTGTGTGTTGTATAGTATAGTGTTATTTATGTGTGTATTGTATAGTATAGTGTTATTTATGTGTGTATTGTATAGTATAGTGTTATTTATGTGTGTATTGTATAGTATAGTGTTATTTATGTGTGTATTGTATAGTATAGTGTTATTTATGTGTGTATTGTATAGTATAGTGTTATTTATGTGTGTATTGTATAGTATAGTGTTATTTATGTGTGTATTGTGTAGTATAGTGTTATTTATGTGTGTATTGTATAGTATAGTGTTATTTATGTGTGTATTGTATAGTATAGTGTTATTTATGTGTGTATTGTATAGTATAGTGTTATTTATGTGTGTATTGTATAGTATAGTGTTATTTATGTGTGTGTTGTATAGTATAGTGTTATTTATGTGTGTATTGTATAGTATAGTGTTATTTATGTGTGTATTGTATAGTATAGTGTTATTTATGTGTGTATTGTATAGTATAGTGTTATTTATGTGTGTATTGTATAGTATAGTGTTATTTATGTGTGTATTGTATAGTATAGTGTTATTTATGTGTGTATTGTATAGTATAGTGTTATTTATGTGTGTATTGTATAGTATAGTGTTATTTATGTGTGTATTGTATAGTATAGTGTTATTTGTGTGTATTGTATAGTATAGTGTTATTTATGTGTGTATTGTATAGTATAGTGTTATTTATGTGTGTGTTGTGTAGTATAGTGTTATTTATGTGTGTATTGTATAGTATAGTGTTATTTATGTGTGTATTGTATAGTATAGTGTTATTTATGTGTGTATTGTATAGTATAGTGTTATTTATGTGTGTATTGTATAGTATAGTGTTATTTATGTGTGTATTGTATAGTATAGTGTTATTTATGTGTGTATTGTATAGTATAGTGTTATTTATGTGTGTATTGTATAGTATAGTGTTATTTATGTCTGTATTGTATAGTATAGTGTTATTTATGTGTGTGTTGTATAGTATAGTGTTATTTATGTCTGTATTGTATAGTATAGTGTTATTTATGTGTGTGTTGTATAGTATAGTGTTATTTATGTGTGTATTGTATAGTATAGTGTTATTTATGTGTGTATTGTATAGTATAGTGTTATTTATGTGTGTATTGTATAGTATAGTGTTATTTATGTGTGTATTGTATAGTATAGTGTTATTTATGTGTGTATTGTATAGTATAGTGTTATTTATGTGTGTATTGTATAGTATAGTGTTATTTATGTGTGTATTGTATAGTATAGTGTTATTTATGTGTGTGTTGTATAGTATAGTGTTATTTATGTGTGTATTGTATAGTATAGTGTTATTTATGTGTGTATTGTATAGTATAGTGTTATTTATGTGTGTATTGTATAGTATAGTGTTATTTATGTGTGTATTGTATAGTATAGTGTTATTTATGTGTGTATTGTATAGTATAGTGTTATTTATGTGTGTATTGTATAGTATAGTGTTATTTATGTGTGTATTGTGTAGTATAGTGTTATTTATGTGTGTATTGTATAGTATAGTGTTATTTATGTGTGTTATTGTATGTATAGTGTTATTTATGTGTGTATTGTATCGTATAGTGTTATTTATGTGTGTATTGTATAGTATAGTGTTATTTATGTGTGTGTTGTATAGTATAGTGTTATTTATGTGTGTATTGTTTAGTATAGTGTTATTTATGTGTGTATTGTATAGTATAGTGTTATTTATGTGTGTATTGTATAGTATAGTGTATATGTGTGTATATTATAGTGTTATTTATGTGTGTATTGTATAGTATAGTGTTATTTATGTCTGTATTGTATAGTATAGTGTTATTTATGTGCTGTGTATGTATAGTATAGTGTTATTTATGTGTGTATTGTATAGTATAGTGTTATTTATGTGTGTATTGTAGTAGTGTATTTATGTGTGTATTGTAAGTATAGTGTTATTTATGTGTCGTATTGTATAGTATAGTGTTATTTATGTGTGTATTGTATAGTATAGTGTTATTTATGTGTGTATTGTATAGTATGTGTTATTTATGTGTGTATGTGTAGTATAGTGTTATTTATGTGTGATTGTATAGTATAGTGTTATTATGTGTGTATTGTATAGTATAGTGTTATTTATGTGTGTATTGTATAGTATAGTGTTATTTATGTGTGTATTGTATAGTATAGTGTTATTTATGTGTGTATTGTATAGTATAGTGTTATTTATGTGTGTATTGTATAGTATAGTGTTATTTATGTGTGTATTGTATAGTATAGTGTTATTTATGTGTGTATTGTATAGTATAGTGTTATTTATGTGTGTATTGTATAGTATAGTGTTATTTATGTCTGTATTGTACAGTATAGTGTTATTTATGTGTGTATTGTATAGTATAGTGTTATTTATGTGTGTATTGTATAGTATAGTGTTATTTATGAACCTGGTTCTGATACTGATTCTGATGTGTGTATACGTATATATGTGTGAGTCTGTATATATCAGAATCAGTATCAGATGTACTGTGTGTGTGTGTCACTGTGTGTGTTTGTGTGTGTGTTGTCACGGTGTGTGTGAGACTGTGTGTGTGTGTCACTGTGTGTGTGTTTGTGTGTCACTGTGTGTGTTTGTGTGTCTGTCACTGTGTGTGTGTGTGTGTGTGTGTGTGTGTGTGTGTGTGTGTGTGTGTGTGTGTGTGTGTGTGTGTCACTGTGTGTGTGTGTGTGTGTGTGTGTGTGTGTGTGTGTCACTGTGTGTGTGTGTGTGTGTGTGTCACTGTGTGTGTGTGTGTGTGTGTGTGTGTGTGTGTGTGTGTGTGTGTGTGTGTGTGTGTCACTAATAACCTCCACGTGACTTTACTCGCTTTAGCTAAGATGCTATAAATGCTTTAAATGCTAAAAACAAAAAACCTTTAATAGAATCGAATCTGAAACAGATTTTAAATTCTTTACCTTACAAACAAAGTTATAAAGACGTCACGCGACCAGTAAAGGAATATAAAATCACTACTTACCGTATTACGTGCTTTTAATATTGACTCGGGTCACTGGAGAAGGAAGAACTTCCGGTCGCGACGAGAAGAGTGCGAATCGAAATCAAACCGGTTCCTTTTACATGATTCGTTATGTAAATCGATTCGCTGTGAATCAACAAATACATTTACAATTACAAAAGTCTATTTTGCCTGCGTATAATAAAACAAATACAAAAAAATATAGAGTCAGATACTTTTATATCTTTTATCCAATTACAGTTACATTTCTACACAACGTTTAATACGAATTAAAACTAGATATTCACTTCGACGGATTTGTTTAAGAGAGTCGATTCGGTGAAGTGAGTTCTTGTCTTTTACTGGTGGATGCGTGTAAGTGTCGCGCGCTCTCTATCGCCCCCTATGGCCATTAAAATAGAGCCCCCTCGATTTTATAACTTCATTTCAGTGTCATTTTTTTTTACTCTGAATTTCATTTTCTATAAGTTTGAAAGTAAACAGAAAAATTTTTATTGTATAATTTTATTATAGTATATTTTTTCTTTTATGTATATTTATATTTATATTATATTTATTATATATATTTTTAACATTATGTATTTTTATAACATTTTTTTAAAATACCAGAATGATATTAATTATGTAATAAATGTAATTATATTACTTTGTAAAAGAAAGGAAACACGACTGAATCTTTGTTGATGATGATGATAATGATGGTGATGATGGTGATGATGATGGTGATGATGGTGATGATGGAGAAAAACGTCTCACAGAATCACAGACATGGAAGAAACACTGACTGTTTACACAGGCGACTGAAAGCGATCGTCAGTTATCTCTGAGCAACTGGCCTGAGCTTCCTGTTTTATAATTTATAGAGGTGTGAGGGATGAAGGGGAAAGCAGCAGTTCAACCAGCTTTCATGTGGGAGAGAGGGCAAGCACGGGGTGGTGTGTGTGTGTGTGTGTGTGTGTGTGTGTGTGTTCCACAGATTTAAAGGGTTATGGATGACAGAAAGAGAGAGAGAGAGAGAGAGAGAGAGAGAGAGAATGTGTGTGTGTGTGTGTGTGTGTGTGTGTGTGTGTGTGTGTGTTTGTGTGTGTGTGTCTGTGTTCCATAGATTTAAAGGGTTATGGACGACAGAAAGAGAGAGAGAGAGAGAGAGAGAGAGAGAGAGAGAGAGAGTGTGTGTGTGTGTGTGTCTGTGTTTTTGAGAGACAGGTGAAGAGGGAGCACAAGTGGAGAAATAGAGACACGATCTAGGGAAGCTCCATGGTAACGAGAGATCATCTACAGCATCTGCTGACTTTCTGTAAAGAAATAAAAGAGAAAATCACATAGGACTGTTAGTGAGTGCTCTTTCTCTCCTTCTCTCTTCTCTTCTCTTCTCTTCTCTTCTCTTCTCTTCTCTTCTCTTCTCTTCTCTTCTTTTCTCTCCTCTCCTCTTCTCTTCTCTTCTCTTCTCTTCTCTTCTCTTCTCTTCTCTTCTTTTCTCTCCTCTTCTCTTCTTTTCTCTCCTCTTCTCTTCTCTTCTCTTCTCTTCTCTTCTCTTCACTTCTTTTCTCTCCTCTCCTCTCCTCTTCTCTTCTCTTCTCTTCTCTTCTCTTCTCTTCTCTTCTCTTCTCTTCTCTTCTTTCCTCTTCACTTCTTTTCTCTCCTCTCCTCTCCTCTTCTCTTCTCTTCTCTTCTTTTCTCTCCTCTCCTCTTCTCTTCTCTTCTTTTCTCTCCTCTCCTCTTCTCTTCTCTTCTCTCCTCTTCTCTTCTCTTCTCTTCTCTTCTCTTCTCTCCTCTCCTCTTCTCTTCTTTTCTCTCCTCTTCTCTTCTCTTCTCTTCTCTTCTTTTCTCTCCTCTTCTCTTCTCTTCTTTTCTCTCCTCTTCTCTTCTCTTCTCTTCTCTTCTCTCCTCTTCTCTTTTCACCTCTCCTCTCCTCTCCTCTTCTCTTCTCTTCTCTTCTCTTCTCTTCTCTTCTCTTCTCTTCTCTTCTCTTCTCCTCTCTTCACTTCTTTTCTTTTCTCTTCTCTTCTCTTCTTTCCTCTTCACTTCTTTTCTCTCCTCTTCTTTTCTCTTCTCTTCTTTTCTCTTCTCTTCTTTTCTCTTCTCTTCTCTTCTCTTCTCTTCTCCCCTCTCATCTCATCTGTTTGTGTTATTTTTAGTGTTTGTGTTAGTGTCAGTAAAGCCGAGCTGACATGTTGATCCCTCTTTCCTTTTTTCAGGACCTTGGGCATCTTCTTGGCCAGTATCATATCTGTACCATGTCTCGGCCCACGCCGCACCTCCCGCACGTCTCTGACTCGTCTTGCTGGAGCTCTGAGACAGAAATCAGTCAGAGATTTTACAGGAGCTCTCGTGGGTCAGGAGGAAAGAGCGTGCCATGTCCTCTCGGTCCTGTTCCTCTGTTCCGCTCCATCGGGCTGACGGGGTTATCAGCCAGCCTGCCACCTCACCGCCGCTTACGCTCCGTCTTACACAGAGCGCGAGCGGTGCGACCTGATAATGCTAATGCTAATGAGACCGACAGGGCTCGAGGTGGCTCGGATGCTAACAGACTCGTTTCTGAAGCCACTGACACTGGATTGCCTTTCAAAGACTTTCTGCCTGATATCATGACCCCGACTCCCCGTCCTCCGTCTCAAAGCAGAGAGACAAGAACAAGGGAAAGTCGTTCGATCGGAAACGTGGAGACCTTCTCCAGTCTCTGGTCACAAGCTGAGTCAAGCTTAAACCCCAGCTTTGATCTTGTAGATACGTTACAAAGGCGCCACAGCGTGGGACACCAAGATCCTCCATCAAAGATCTACGCAAGCAGGAGGACCGTCGTGTTTCCTCTCACGAGCACAGAAACTCCAGCGCATGCTGGAAGGAAGAGGTGGAGCAGGAGGATCAGACAGATTTGGACCTCAGAGAAAAGCAGTGATGAGCAGGACATCAGCGAGTACTTTCATAGCCTGGTTATAACAGACAATGTTCCTTCTGCCAACACGAAGCACCCGCAAACTTCTGGATCTCCCAAATCCAACAGAAGTGATGTAGACAGTGAGCGTGAAGGTAAGGGGGCGTGTCACACCAGGAGAGACCGACGCCCCCATTTCCTGCCGCCGATATCTCAGTCTGGATGCCTGTTAGACGTCCCCTTCATCCTTCCGGAGAATTCCCCTCCTCCGTCTCCCAGCAGCACTTTCAGCACTCCTTTCTTCCCTCTGTGTGTTCCAGCACTTCCTGTTTTTCCCCAGAATAGACAGAGAGACACCTGAGAGACACCTGTGAGACACCTGAGAGACACCTGTGAGACACCTGTGAGACACCTGAGACACCTGTGAGACACCTGTGAGACACCTGTGCGACACCTGTGAGACACCTTTGAGACACCTGAGAGAGACCTGTGAGACACCTGTGAGACACCTGAGAGACACCTGAGACACCTGTGAGACACCTGTGCGACACCTGAGAGACACCTGTGAGACACCTGTGCGACACCTGTGCGACACCTGTGCGACACCTGAGAGACACCTCAAAATGTTTAGGTCAGTTTTAACTGTTTAATAAACGTTAATAATTTCAATAAAAACTTTCTTAAATGATGTTAAGAGAAAAATAAATAAAATGAAAGGCAAAAAAAACACCAATATGTATAGAACTTCTCTATAAACCTTTTTATTAATTTATTTTATTTGTACTTTATTTGTATTTCAAATTCCGACGATAAATATTTCAGATTTATATTCAGATTTAAAATAGAAGCTTCTGGTTTTGTTTGTTGTCTTTTAAATTAACATTTTAAATTTCACATGAAGTCAAAGGTTTCCAAAAGTTACTTCCAAAACAACAACATCATCATCATCAACATCATCATCAACAACATCATCATAAACAACAACAACTTCAACAACAACATTATCAACAACAACATCAACATGAACAACATGAACATCATCAACAACATAAACAACAATATAAACAACAACATAAATAACAACATCATCAACAACATAAACAACAATGACATCAACAACAACATCATCAACAACACCAACAAAAACACCAACAACATCAACAACACTAACAACACCAACAACACCAACAACACCAACAACATCACCAACAACATCAAAAACAACAACATCAACAACATCAACAACAACAACAACAAAAGCAGCAGCACAAAACAACACAAACACCAGCAAAAATGGAACAAAATAGGAAAATCAATCTAAAAGTCTAATTCTTTAACCTAATTATTTTAACGAAGTAATAACTGAAAGTGTCTGAGTGACTCTGAGTGACTCTGAGTGACTCTGAGTGACTCTGAGTGACTCTGAGTGACTCTGAGTGACTCTGAGTGACTCTGAGTGACTCTGAGGTTGTAGTAGTGTTCATTCTCCAGCAGAGGGCAGCACACAGCTCTGTTCAATGCTTCACTCCTGTCCATCACATTGAACTGTCTTCGTTTACTGATAAACCATATTTACACACCGAGACTTTACCATGGCAACTTTATCACTATCAGGGAGAGAAGAGCACGAGTGTGAAGAAACAGGTGCTTCAGGAACACAAGAAAATCCAGGAAATCGTGTTCTGTGTCGTGTTACCAAGAGTTTCAGGGAAAAGTAACTGATGTGGGCTTTAAAAAGTGTCATCATCATCATCATCATCATCATCATCATCATCATCGTCGTCGTCGTCATCATCATCTTCATCATCATCATCATCATCATCTGTATCAAATGACACTTCACATAAAGAAAGAAAGTTTTCTGGAGACACATTTTATTAAAATAAAGAATAATTCCACAAACACAGCCTTTAATCACCACAAAACAACTTCAAATTGACATGAAATGAACTGGGATGTGTCCACAAACACAACCATACACAGGTGAACATGTTCTGTAGAGCTGTGTTAAAATAGGAGCATCAAATAGGATAAAAATGGCTATGATTAAAGAAAAAAAAGAAATAAAACGATCTGTAAGAGCAAAAGGGAAGAAATGTCTAGTTTTAACATGTTTATATAAATATGGAATCGTTATCAGAACAGTATGACTATAGTGAATAAAGTGCAGATGTGTGCAGATGTTTGTGTTTATACGTGTTTACAAAATATTTACAAAATTCCGTCCTTTCATGGAGAACGTGAGGACGGGATAAAATAAGGTGACGGTTGTGAAGAGTCGGGAAATCGACACGAAAGAAACGGTTACAGATGGAGTTAGTGACTTTTATTACTGTGAGTTCACACACACACACACACACACACACACACACACAGAGTGCAGGAACAGAGGTGAGCTCT
>NC_083462.1:4540240-4612740 GCF_030014155.1 Tachysurus vachellii | reverse complement strand
ATTCTCTGTTTACATAAATAATAAAACACATTATGAGTTTAAAAGGTCAGTCTGGACATTGTAGATAAAAGTGTGTGTGTGTGTCTGTGTGTGTGTGTGTGTGTGTTGATGTAAGGTGTAGTGGAACAGGTGTGTCTCCTTTTTAGCTCTCACACTGAACAAACACACACTCTTGCCCCACTCCATCACTCCTCCACATGTCACTCTTTCATTTTATATGCAGAAACCATGTGTGATTTTTTGATCTTCAACATCTTCAACATCTTCAACATCTTCAACATCTTCGACACCTTCAACACCTTCAACATCTTCAACACCTTCAACATCTTCAACATCTTCAACACCTTCAACACCTTCAACATCTTCAACATCTTCAACACCTTCAACATCTTCAACACCTTCAACACCTTCAATATCTTCACCATCTTCAACACCTACAATATCTTCACCATCTTCAACACCTACAACATCTTCAACACCTTCAACACCTTCAACATCTTCAACATCTTCAACACCTTCAACATCTTCAACATCTTCAACACCTTCAACATCTTCAACACCTTCAACACCTTCAATATCTTCACCATCTTCAACACCTACAACATCTTCAACACCTTCAACACCTACAACATCTTCAACACCTTCAACATCTTCAACACCTTCAACATCTTCAACACCTTCAACATATTCAACATCTGTGAGTGAGTGAGTTTATGAGTGAGGTTATGAGTGAGTTTTGAGTTAGTGAGCGAGTGAGTGGGTTAGGGTTAGTGAGTGAGTGTATGAAGAGCTGTAAGTGTATGAGTCAGTCCATGATTTGAGTTTACATCATTAGAGAGATTTAAGTTTACACCATTAGAGTGATTTAAGTTTACACCATTAGAGTGATTTAAGTTTACACCAATAGAGTGATTTGAGTTTACACCATTAGAGAGATTTGAGTTTACACCATTAGAGAGATTTGAGTTTACACCATTAGAGAGATTTGAGTTTACACCATTAGAGAGATTTGAGTTTACACCATTAGAGAGATTTGAGTTTACACCATTAGAGTGATTTGAGTTTACACCAATAGAGTGATTTGAGTTTACACCATTAGAGAGATTTAAGTTTACACCATTAGAGAGATTTGAGTTTACACCATTAGAGAGATTTGAGTTTACACCATTAGAGAGATTTGAGTTTACACCATTAGAGAGATTTGAGTTTACACCATTAGAGAGATTTGAGTTTACACCATTAGAGAGATTTGAGTTTACACCATTAGAGAGATTTAAGTTTACACCATTAGAGAGATTTGAGTTAACACCATTAGAGAGATTTGAGTTTACACCATTAGAGAGATTTGAGTTTACACCAATAGAGTGATTTGAGTTTACACCATTAGAGAGATTTGAATTTACACCATTAGAGTGATTTGAGTTTACACCATTAGAGTGATTTGAGTTTACACCATTAGAGAGATTTGAGTTTACACCATTAGAGAGATTTGAGTTTACACCATTAGAGAGATTTGAGTTTACACCATTAGAGAGATTTGAGTTTACACCATTAGAGAGATTTGAGTTTACACCATTAGAGTGATTTGAGTTTACACCATTAGAGAGATTTGAGTTTACACCATTAGAGAGATTTGAGTTTACACCATTAGAGAGATTTGAGTTTACACCAATAGAGTGATTTGAGTTTACACCATTAGAGAGATTTGAATTTACACCATTAGAGTGATTTGAGTTTACACCATTAGAGTGATTTGAGTTTACACCATTAGAGAGCCATAAAGTTAACCATAGAGAATATCATGTGAATTACTGCTTAACTTTGTGTTCCACAGAACCGTGGAGGAGTAACGTGTTTACTAAAGGGTGTTTTTAATGGCACACACAGGAGACAGCTGAACATATTTATACAATCTCTCACAAAGCAGACCAGCGGTCACACGGGGAAGTTATGAGCCATTTCAAAGCACCGGTAGTATTTTCTTCTCTCTGCTCGTGTATAAATAAACACGCAGAAACCGGTGTGTAGTAAATCTGAATTTTTATGAATGACCGCATTGATCTGTGTGACCACGCCTCCGTCCGTACGGCCCCCCTGCATGCGCGCTTTTTATTGGCTCTTCGACATGAGGTGGGCGTGGCGTGTTTATTATACTGATATATCTATATATAATAAACCGGGTTCCAATTAATACCGTTGTCAGGGTTAGAGACGTGCCGCGTGCTCAGTGTAAACAATGTGGACTTTGCTTCTTTCTGTATTTATATAAGGAAATAAATCATTTCCCTGGACGCTGTTATACAGCAGCAGATCAGCAGAAGATGAGGGATGTGTTGTGTTTCTCTCTCCTCGTTATGGCCCTCGGTTCGGTGAGTAAACAAATCAGTCTTTATTTCATTCTGCTGCTTATTATTTTCTGTTCATCCAGAGATCAGAGTCAGAGTGGAAAGTTCTGAGCACAAGGACATCATCAGCTTTCAGTTCCTCACAGGTTCTGCTCAGAAGTGTGAAGAAGTTCAGAAGATATTTACTTGTTTCCCAACAAATTGGTCACCAAACAGTTCATTAAGGAACCAAAATAGTTCTTCCATGATCTAAATATTTGGCTAATAATAATAATAATAATAATAATAATAATAATAATAATAATATCTTCTTATTGTTTCCATTTTGGTTCCTCAAAGAACTGAATGATGGTTTGTTTTGTACTTTAACCATTTTGTTGCGGTAACGAACTGAAACTTCATCTCTCACGTGTTTCTCTCAAATGTTTTTTTTTTTGTGAAAGGAAATGATTATATAATCCATTTTGCCACAAGAACAAGCCATTAAAGGTTTTTTATTAAAGGAACCAAAAAATGCTCCTCTGTGGTACAGGATGCAAGAACCTTCCTCTGGGAGGTAAAGACACTGATTCAGTTCTTCATGAGTTCAGAATTCAGGTCTTTTTTTTTCATTATATACTAACTGTGGTTCTGCAAAGGTCTTTAAAAATTCAGTGATTACACACACACATACACACACACACACACACACACACACACACACACAGAATGCAGTCAGTGGGACACTTTGATGTTAATATGAGTTTAATTATATGACTTTAAATGTAATCTATAATTACATCGGTCTCTAGATCCTGATTAAAGATCTTCTTTTAGTTTTGCTAACATTGGAATGATATTAAACATGCGTGCACACACACACACACACACACACACACACACACACACACACACACACTCAGGTTTCTTTTTTTCGTGCTCTGTGCCTTTATTGAGCTGTGTGTCAGGTGTGACATCTATGTGTGTCTGGTAGGAATTTTATTTCAGGTATTGCAGTTTTCGTTGTTAGTTGGTGTAAGCGGTGCTCAGAATAGCCATCGCTCTGAAACACTCGGGCCCTTTAGACCCTTTCTGGCACTGAGTTTCAGTGTCGCTGCCAAAATAATTTAAAAAGAGGGAAAAGGTCGAGTAAATACGAATTATCTCCGGCCCACATCTGAAACAGGTTTTGCTTTGAGAAGGGTGGAGAACATTGAGGAGGTTGGAGGTGTGTGTGTGTGTGTGTGTGTGTGTGCTGATTTGTTGAGTGTTTGGGGTGTTATACAGGCTCAGGACCTCTCTGATTGGACTAAATGATTTGCAGTAACTCAGTGTCACACAGTTGGCTCACTGACACGACAGAGAGAAGAAACAGCTCCACAATTATCAGGTGAAAATCAGTACAGCTCTCTGAAGAGGTCTTTTCACTCTGCGTGTGAATGGAAATGGAATACATCTGCTAAATGTGCAGCTTCAATAAGAGTCCTGAGCTTGTGTACTGACTCACTGTGGATCTGGAGGATATAGTGCACTTTCTTAAGTATACTTAATGAGTAGTTAGCTGGCCACGGTGGACTGGGGCTGAACACTGTCAAGCTGTGTACATAATGTAGAATAATGAGGAGATTTACGTGCGTTTGAACAGCGTTAACTTTAAACTACACAACAAGACAAAGACAGGTTTAATGGTTAAGTGATTAAGAACCATTAAACTGACAGCTCTATATGACAGACACCCTACATGACGTTAAACCCAACGGCTCGGCGGATGTCAGATAAGATATCTTCAGTTCTACAGCCTGGCACGCTTTCACAGGAAACTCATAAAACTCAATATAAAACTGAATCTCCACCAGAAGCGAAGCACCACCAAGACCTGACAAGCAGTCTATTCACACCGCTGAATACCAGACTTACTCTCAGCTCTTCATCACTTTATTTACATGAACAAAATGTATTTTAAACCATATTTTTATATGAGCCGGTCTTCTCGCATCCCACCTCTCTTTTAATACAAATTTAATTACAGAATACTTTAAGATCCATATCATAGTGGCTAATACATGTGTGTAATCTGAGTGACTGTGTGTGTGTGTGTGTGTGTGTGTGTGTGTGTGTAAACATACCATACACACAGGAGTATATTTGCCACAGATATGGAACATAAAAACAGGAACAGGAAGACAGGAAAATAAAAATATAGTACTTTTTATTTTATTATTTATTTATTACACATGATTTTCTGGTGCATGGAGGAGACATTTCACATTGAGCCTAGAGGTGGATTGAGTTTGTTTAAACAGACTTGTGGGTTCTTTAGAGTCTCTTTGTTCTGTCAGTGAGGACGAACGAATGAATAGTTGAACATGCAGCATGATGAGCCTGGGCTTACTGAGCGGATCATTACAGACACAACTAATGCCAATTATTTTCATTCTTTTACTGAAAGATTCACTCACTCATCTTCTACCGCTTATCCGAACTACCTCGGGTCACGGGGAGCCTGTGCCTATCTCAGGCGTCATCGGGCATCAAGGCAGGATACACCCTGGACGGAGTGCCAACCCATCGCAGGGCACACACACACACACACTCTCATTCACTCACGCACTCACACACTAGGGACAATTTTTCCAGAGATGCCAATCAACCTACCATGCATGTGTTTGGACCGGGGGAGGAAACCGGAGTACCCGGAGGAAACCCCCGAGGCACAGGGAGAACATGCAAACTCCACACACACAAGGTGGAGGCGGGAATCGAACCCCGACCCTGGAGGTGTGAGGAGAACGTGCTAACCTCTAAGCCACCGTGACCCCCTTTACTGAAAGAAATAGTCTAAAATTAGAACTGAAGCGTAGTAGAACATCATTTTGATCCAGTACATATAATTAGCTCATCCACAGCTCAACAGGAAGTACAGAAGAAAACACCGGGCTGAAAGGAAGTCGCTCTAAGTCTTTTATTTCCTCCTATGGTCCTTTTTTCATTTTTCATTTCATAGAATGACACATTGACATTATGAACAGTTTACAGATTCATTAATCAGGGCTGTCATGTATCACACATTGAGAGTGACAGTCACCCATTTGGGTCTTTTCTCACGGTCTCCAGCCACACATCGTATTTCTCACGCAGAAAAACTATCTATTTATCATATATTTAATAAGCCGCAGCGCCCAAAACGTATCAGTCCGCACCGCTGTCTCTATGGAACCGGGCAGGAATCAAGCGCGTCTCCTCTGGAGCTCTTAGTCGAGTCTGACACTTATCAGCCAATCAAAAAAAAGAGGCTACACAACAGCCAATCAGAAAATAGCACTATTGTATCTGGGTAAGATTAAATATATTCATTAGAGAGGGTATTTTAGATGGTCGGTTTGAACAAAACCTCAACACGAAACAGCTTGTCTCTGGACGGGACATTGTCCTCAATCATGACCCTAAATATTTCTGGGCTTGAGCCGAACTGTTTTAAATGGAAGCCAACAAACACACACACACACACACACACACACAAATTAATAAATGGAAATTAAACAAATTCTTTGTATTTGGTTAAATTGCGGTCAGTGATCCTCACCAAACACAACAACTCCCCCATTATTGTTCTTTTCTTTTAATGTATTTATTTTTTTTATTATTTTTTGGGGGGTGGGGGTGGGGGGGTGGGGTGGGGTGGAGATGTCATGCTTGCCTGTCTTCAAAACTAGAGCGTAACACTAGAGGAAACACAAAGCAACTTCTCACTTAACTCACCCTCCCTTTGACAGGACAAAACTCAAACTTTTCTTGTTACAGAGAAACTGGAGACTCCTTCCATAAACATCTAAGATCTTTAGAGAAAACTTTACCATTAATAATCATTTATTTAATAACAGAGTTTCAGAATTTGTAATGGTTATCACATAAAAACCTCTGTTGCTATAGAAACAACATCATATTAGAACAAGCTGGCTGATTTAAACCTGTGATGTGTTTGATTGAACAGAGCTGCGGTTATAGTAAATAAATCGACACTTTCTGACCAATCAGCATTGTGGTATGAAGCACCGTATAAAGTGTTTATTAACAAGCAGTTAAGTAGCAGATGTTTTTTTTTTACTTACCAGCGAGCCGATCAAAGACTCGAATCAATCAAAGACTCGACCTTAAGATCCTTAATGAAGATTCGTTTGCAGAAAAACCTTTTCGCAAATTTCATACCAGCTCTTCAGGTGTATTAATGGTATCAGGTGTCAAGCGCACAGCAGGATTTATTTCTACTAATATATGCAGTGTGTTCTGTTCTACAGTCTAGAGGAAGTGGAGGAATTTTCATTTTATTGGCAGTTGTGTACTGTATGTTAACATATATATATATATACTGTATATATACCTGTGTATGTGATAAATAAAAACTTGAATCTTGAATCGTCTCCTCTCAGCAGGCTGAGGCAGGATGCCCGAGGGAGTGTGAGTGCCCTCCTGTGGGCTCTGTGTGTCCTCTGGGTGTGAGTTTGGTCCCTGACGGCTGCGGGTGTTGTAAGGTTTGTGCCGCTCAGCTAAACCAGGACTGCCACGAGGGCCGGCCATGTGATCACCACAAGGGGCTCGAGTGTAATTACGGCAACGATGTGGGCAGAACTCGCGGAATCTGCAGGGGTGAGTCGTGCTGCTACTTTGCAATGCAGAGCTTTCTGTTATGTACAAAAGTACGACCATTCTGAGAAACAGCGCATGTCGGTGAAACACTTTTGTTCGCCACGTTAGTGCAGGAAAATCTAAAAGATAGCAAAAAAATTATTTATCAAGACACCCAGTTAAAACACGCAAGTAATAGAATAGAACGCGGGCATAGAAGCCTTTATTATCACCATATATACATTACAGCACAGTGGAATTATTTTCTTTACATACCCCAACTGAGGAGGTTAGGGTCAGAGTGCAGGGGCAACTATGATACAGCGCCCTTGTAGCAGGGAGGGTTGAGGGCCTTGCTCAAGGGCCCAGCAGTGGCAGCTTGGCTGTGCTGGGCCTTGAACCCCGATCCTCAGATCAACAACCCAGAGCCTTAACCAGTTGAGTCACCACTGCCCCAACAAAGTCACCACTGCCCCCACAAAGTACTGCTGATAAGTTAAAACATTCATTATAGTAACACAAACATGCTAAATGCTAGGCTTTCCGTGTACCGTGTATGTTTTTTGCCCCCTACAGCAATATAACAGAGGTCAAACAAACCCCCCCAAAAAATTCACCCCGTCATCAGAAGAGCAGAATCACAGAAGAGGAACGAGAAAGGTTCACACATACTGTATGTAGCTGGAGTATAACGGTCTCTCTCACCTTTAGGATAATCTACAGCCACGTTCACACTGCAAGTCTTAATGCTCAATTCGGATATTTTGCTCAGATCTGATTTTTTTGTTTGGCTGTTCACATTACCTTTTAAAATGTGGCCTATATCAGATACCAGTGTGAACTGTTTGCTGTTTCGAACTGACCCGCATGCGCCAACGAACAATAACAATGACGTCACACGCAGCACGCCGTTGAGCTAAAGTTGGCGAGGTTATGGAGGAAGTAATCATTTTCACTTTTCTTTCTAAATGTTTGTGTAATGGCAGCACAGAGACGCAGTGTTTTGAAAATGTTCGGATGTCGAAGGCAACTTTTGATTATTTGATCCATTTTGTAGGCGTAGTCACGTTTGTGCGCTAACTCGCCGGTGCATAATTGTGACGAACGTCGATGTAGATTGACGTAAAAGGCGCATCAAATCCGCCTTGGTTGTTCACACTGAGGCCACATTGGAAAAAATCAGATTTGGGTCTGATTCAGGACCACATATGGAAGTGGTCTGAATCTGATTTGAAAAAAATCAGATCTGGGTTAGATTTGAGTGTTCACACTACTCCTGAAGAAGTCTGACCTGGTCACTTGACCCCAAAAAAATCAGATTTGGGCCACTTTTACCTGCAGTGTGAACGTGGTCTAATTGCCCGGATTCTTTAGAAAAGCTGGTCCATGACACTATTTAATCCTTCCATAACACACCATGTGCTCATAAAGCAGGTCAAAGCCGTGTTCTCATCACTGAGCTTCATCAAGGCTCCAGGCTGAATTTTATTTCCGAGCGCGTAGCCTCATACATTCCGGAGTATTTATATGTTGCTATATAAAGGAACTATTGGGGTTTGGGTTGAGGGTTTGTCGAAACATGAAGCCGAGCGTGATCGACAGAACCAAACATCTTCTGTAAACAAGTCAAAGTTTCTGCCCGGGTTAAGAATAAACCTGCACTATAAAGTCACCATAAATGTGTTCATGTATTTCTTTGGGTTTCTGTCGTCGCTCTTCTTCCAGAATAATTGGTTCTTGTGCCGAATAAGTTTTCATGGCAAAGAACCAAAAATAAATAAATAAATAATGCTCAAAAATAAAGCATCCACAATTTCCTCCCAAATAGTCAATCAGCCGAGACCTGTTGGGTGTATAGTTTTGTGCTGGAGCAGGAATGTGATTGTGGCTAATAATAATAATAATAATAATAATAATAATAATAATAATAATAATAATGGAAGTTTATAACCTCCAGTTTAGCTAAATCACCACACACTCCTCACACCACACACTCCTCACTCCTCACACCACACACTCCTCACACCACACACTCCTCACACTCCTCACACCACACACTCCTCACACCACACACTCCTCACACTCCTCACACCACACACTCCTCGCACCACACACTCCTCACACTCCTCACACCACACACTCCTCAGACTCCTCACACTCCTCACACCACACACTCCTCACACCACACACTCCTCACACTCCTCACACCACACACTCCTCAGACTTCTCAGACTCCTCACACCACACACTGCTCACACCACACACTCCTCACACTCCTCACACTCCTCAAACCACACACTCCTCACACAACACACTCCTCACACAACACACACCACACACTCCTCACACTCTTCACACCACACACTCCTCACACTCCTCACACCACACACTCCTCACCACGGCTTGTCGATGACTGATGTAACGTCCAGATCTATTTATAGATTTAATTTCATTTGTTTAATACAGACTCATTACTGAGACTCTTTAAACACAGACTGTGTTACTGAGCCAGACATCTGTGTGTGTGAGTGGTGTTTTAATCTAAACTCTAAGGCTTTGTTAGCTTTGTCTGCCTACTGCAGGAGACACCAAAGTCGTATTGAATGATCCACAAAATTTTGACTGAATTATTTTGAATTATCTGAAATGATCAGAATTAATGAATTAATCCAATTATTCCAACATTGTCGTAAACTCAACCCTGCCCACGTTTTCTCTTACAGCTAAACCAGAAGGCCGCTCGTGTGAGTATAACGGACGTATGTACCAGAACGGCGAGGACTTCAGCGCAGGATGTAAGCACCAGTGCACATGCATCGACGGTGCTGTGGGCTGCGTACCACTCTGCCCTACAGAATTGCTCCTGGCATCGCCTGATTGCCCCGCACCAAAGCTGATTAAAGTGCCGGGGCAATGCTGCCCGAGTGTCGACTGCCACCGTGACTCCTCAGTGCTGCCCCCGGTCTACAGAGTCCCACAGCCTCCGCCATACATCTACCCTCACCTCCCACCCTACCCTAAAGCCTACCCTAAATCCAAGCCTAAACCCAAGCACTACCCCACACAGAAGAATTCACCCCCAGGGGTAGAGGACTTGCTCAGTAACGAGCTGGTGGATGTGGGGAGGAAGTGGGAAAAGCTTCAAAGTCACAAACGTGTAACAGGTGAGACTCTGTGTGTGTGTGTGTGTGTGTGTGTGTGTGTGTGTGTGTGTGTGTGTGTGTGTGTGTGTGTGTGTGTGTGTGTGTGTGTGTGTGTGTGTGTGTCTATAGGTAAACTTATTAAAGCTCATACAAAAACTGTCTACTTTTATCATGTCTACTGTGTTCTCACCTCAGGTTTGGAGCAGGACACATAGCTCCACATGATCATCTATAAATCCTGCCTTCATAACCCATATCTCCTTTTAATGTAGAAATTAGTTTAAATATATATAATATATAATATATATATAATATATATATAAATTTAATTTAGTAAATGATCCAATTTCTCCATCCACAAACTTTTACACCCCACTGCACTTGAGCGTGTGCACTGGTGAACTGGGGATTGTGTATAACAGGTGATCGTACGAATCGAACCTCAAAAGGAGAATATTACTTAAATTATGGTGGTAAAATACTCTCTCTCTCTCACTCATCTTCCACCGCTTATCCGAACTACCTCGGGTCACGGGGAGCCTGTGCTGTCTCTGTGCTGTCTCAGGCGTCATCGGGCATCAAGGCAGGATACACCCTGGACGGAGTGCCAACCCATCACAGGGCACACACACACACTCTCATTCACTCACACAATCACACACTACGGACAATTTTCCAGAGATGCCAATCAACCTACCATGCATGTCTTTGGACCGGGGGAGGAAACCGGAGTACCCGGAGGAAACCCCCGAGGCACGGGGAGAACATGCAAACTCCACACACACAAGGCGAAGGTGGGAATCGAACCCCCAACAATTGAAGAGTGAGGTGCACGTGCTAACCACTAAGCCACCGTGCCCCCCCATGTGGTAAAATAATAATTAAAAACATCTTGTATAAGGAGGTTTACTTGTATGAGGGTTCTAAGGTTTTCAGAGCTGACTGTACATTTCATATTTTCTTGGTAACAAGGGTTTTTATGGATTTATCTCTTTCTTACTGTGTTTGTGTGATGCGTGACTATTACAATGGAGCTTTGTAACCCAGACACACACACAAATATATATATATATATATATATATATATATATATATATATATATATATATATATATATATATATGTATATGTGCTTGCCTGAAGCAGCCAGCTTTTTGCTCCACTTGCGTAATCACCTTCTCTGTGCATCATTGTTGGTGGTTTGATGAATGGTGCTTGTGTTGTGACGGACTCCCTCATTCCCTCTTCCTCTCTCTCACTCTCCTCCTCCTCTTTTCAGCCTGGAAGAAAAAGGGAAGCCATAAGTGTGTGATCCAGACTACCAGGTGGTCATCGTGCTCTCGGAGCTGTGGTATGGGAGTGTCCTCTCGTGTCACCAATCAGAATGCTCAGTGCAAGCTGGTTAAGGAGACGCGCCTGTGCACCATCAGACCCTGCAGCTCCATGGACGTGCCTGTGAAGGTACTGCGCTCCTTCTGTCAGCTCTTCAGCCTGTCGTTTCGAGTCAGTGCGCCGCTGCAATGTTGTATACATCCCCTCCCTTCAACATTCCCTGTAAAAACATACTAAAACACGCGCTGGAAAGCTCAGATCATACACCATTTTTACCTGCTGGTATGTCGACACAATGTTAATAATTTAGTCTGTCGCTACTAGAAAACCGTTTGGTCGCAGTAACTAGTTAGCTAGATAGCAGAGCAAGCTAGCAAAAATATTCACTCAGTCATCAGATCAGCAGATTTGCAGAAGGGGGAAGGACAAAGCACATGAAAGATGCACAGTCAATTACAGTAGCTCTTACTTTCACTCTGCGCTGACATGTGGCTGAGTAGCTGGAGTTTAATCTGTAAGCCAGTAGAGAAGAAGAAGAAGAAGAAGAAGAAAAAGAAGATGAAGAAGATGAAGAAGAAGATGAAGATGAAGAAGAAGATGAAGAAGAAGAAGAGGAAGATGATGAAGAATAGGAATATGAAGAAGAAGAAGAAGAAGAAGAAGAAGAAGAAGATGAAGAAGAAGAAGATGAAGAAGATGAAGAAGATGAAGAAGAAGATGAAGATGAAGAAGAAGATGAAGAAGAAGAAGAGGAAGATGATGAAGAAGAGGAAGATGAAGAAGAAGAAGAAGAAGAAGAAGAAGATGAAGAAGATGAAGATGAAGAAGAAGATGAAGAAGAAGAAGAGGAAGATGATGAAGAAGAGGAAGATGAAGAAGAGAGAAGAAGAAGATGAAGAAGAAGAAGATGAAGAAGAAGAAGAAGAAGAAGAAGAAGAAGAAGCTGAAGATGAAGCTTTGAAGCTTTCTCCATAACTATATTGTGTCTTCTTCTACAAGCCAATAACTCACCGGATTCAAATAATAATTTTTATACACAACATAAATAAAAACGTTTTCAGTTTCATTTACAATATTCTATGATTCTAAGGTTTGACAAACTGCACAACATTGTAACCAATTTGAGCAACTGGTCCTTTAGCCTAAAATGCTAACATGGCTGATGTGACGTATTTGGTGAGTTTGTCCCTCGAATGATCCCCCAGTGAAGGTCACCTTCGCTTCCTCATTACTCCAGAAATCCCCCGGGAATCACAGTGGGATTAGGACGATCCTTACACATCTCGCAAAGATGCTAACTCCGCTAAGTCTGGAGCACCTGTTATTGTTGGTTGTATGCAGTGAATGTGACACAATGGTGCCTCAATACCGCTGCTGGCTAATGGCAAGTATTTCTCTTGACCTTTACTGTCCTTTCCTCAAACACCTGACTCTCTCACACACACACACACACATTTCCATGCTCTGAATTTTATCTTATGAAAAGTTTATCGACAAGTCACAGCCGATCCTAAACGCAATGCAAGCCATGTTTTACAATATTTATGCCTAGAAAATCTCTTCAACGTTCTCTTCGTTATTTAGTCGTGTGTCATTTCCACATTTGTCCCTCTTGCTCCTTAGAAAACTGACACTAATTCCGTTTTAAGCTAGTTAGCTAGATATCCATCCATCTGCTAGCTAACCTAATTAGCTGTGTTTATTACTCATAGCAAAATGGCTACAGCCAATTAGGTCGGGTCATTTGAGTAAGTTGGCTTTAAGACTAGTCATCAGCGCATGCAGTTACTTTGTGCTTTGTTTAAGAGAAAATGTAATTCAGTCTCTCTAGGATTTGGAAAATCCTGATGATGTTTTGTGATGTATTACATTTGTTTGTCACAACCTCCTGTCTGTGTGTATTGAATGTTCTGATGAACGTGTTTTGTTCGTGTCATTAATTCTTCCGCTCTCTGCTGTAACAGAAAGGAAGGAAATGTTCTCGCACGCAGAAGTCTCCAGAGCCGTTACGTCTCCACTACGCAGGCTGCCGCAGTGCTCGTCTCTACCGGCCCAACTACTGCGGCGTGTGTCGTGACGGCCGCTGCTGCTCTCCACGCCGCACCCGCACCTCGTCTGTGGTGTTCTCCTGTCCCGACGGCGAGCGCTTCGAGAAATCCGTCATGTTCATTCAGTCCTGCAAGTGCAGTGACCAGTGCGATCACCTGAATGAAGCCTCGCTCACGCCACAGCGCTGGCTCTACGGAGACACACACAAGTTCGTCAACTTGCCACCTGTACCCCATTCAACTCCACTCCTTTTTACCCAAGACCGCCCCAGAATCATCAGCTGTAGACGGCGCGCTGGTGTGATCGAGCAGAGGAGAGCGGCCTTGAACATTTAGTTTAGTGAACTTGTATTGTACACTTTCTAGTTTATTCCATCGTAGATGTACTGAGAATCGCTGATAGAACCTGGTGGAGGAGTAAAGGATACGATCTGATGAAGATGTTTCATATAAACAATTGCAGCCTGAATGAAAAGAGGCTGGACTAGTGGACTAGCGTAACCATGGGGGACCTGGAAGCAGTGTGTATGCTTTAAGTGTGTGTTCCATTTGCCCCGGACAGATGACAAGATGGGATAAACTCTATCCAAAGCTTTTTTATATGCAGCTATTATTATTATTATTATTATTATTATAACGATATGATGGTATTTATTGTGTATAAGATGAACGAGCGTCTCACGTTCGCCACAGCTCACGCTTCACCTGATGAAGGGAAACATGATGGATTCCTGGACTGGAAACAGGCTTGTTTACTCGGGATAGAAGAATGTGGCCTTGACTTTGGCTCTGATTCCCAGTGTCAGTGATTTGTCTTTATTTAAGCCTGAGGATCCAAGTAAAGAAAAAGGAACGCTCTCCAAGTGCCCCGGGCGTCCTGGCGTCCACACGTCGAGTCGCAGACTCTGTGCAAATTACAATCCTGGGAGCAGCAGTTCCTCTGGTTTTGTGGTTTAAAAAACGATTCAACAAACGCCAGCACATGAAGCAAACGTGTAATTTAAAAGTGACGAGCAGGAGCCGCTCCCGAGTCGCTCTGTAATCTAGTGACAGATGGTTGAAGCCCAGGCGTTGTGTCTTTATGACACCGCGGGATTCATTTCTGCCTCCTGGCTTCTGACATGCAGGAAGCTTCGAGGTGACATCATTGTCGTTAACAAGACCAATAACCATCAAGTATACTAAGAGCGCACAGCAGATCCCGGCGGCTCCACTCGGCTCACCGCGTTTAAACAGATTCACCAGCGACGCCTTGATGTTTGTAGAGTTTAAGCTAAACGTGTGTTGTTGTTTTTTAATATGTTCGACTTCACATCGATTTGAACACGTTATCCACATTACACGTTATAATTAGAAAGGATTTCTATTAAAACTCGCTGGAGTCGATGTGGTTGGTGTCCAGCAATGAAAATGAAACTTTTTTATATTTGTAAAACAAGCCTCATTTCTCTCTGCTACTTTTTTTAATTAATCCCCCAACTTGCGTCCTGTTTGTTCGGGAGGTAAACAAATGCGCTCAAGGTCAGACTGCAAGTAAAACATGCATTTTGTAGTCGTGTGAAAGTAAAAAAAACTTTTTTTTAAATATTTTTTATAACAATACATTGTTTGCATCATACAAGCCAGTTGAGATAGTTAATGGGGTTTTAATTGGTTTTTAACACAACAGCCAACGAAACCCGTCTATTTCTAAGGTATTTCTAGCTGTTTATTTGTAGCCGTCGACGTCGTGGTGATGCTCACTTTGTTAAACACTTATAGAAGATTTGTTTATTTAAAGTTATCAACAGTTGGATGTTAAAGGCGGCGGCCATCTTGGACAAAAAGAAGCGGGATGAAAACATTTCTTAACGCAGGATGTGATGCTGAGCTATGATCCGAAATGTGTGAATGCAGATTACTTCCGCGTGTAAACACGTGGGGTGTGTTAACGGGGAACGCTGAGTCACGCAGAGTCACGCATTTTACACGTACAGCGACTCAAAGCAGCCGGATATCGTTCATTTGTTCATTTACAACGAGAGACTCACTTCCGGCTACGTGAGCGAACGTCTGCGACTAGAAAAATCGATCTTTACGTGAATACGGATCGACTCAGCGGACCAATGGGAGTGAAGACAGTAAAGTGCTCACTGCTTCTCCTTCAGCTCGTGTGAAACGATGCTTTTATACACAAACAACAAACCTCACGTGTAACGCTGAGAAACGTTGTAACTATGGCAACCGGTTGGTGGTGACTTCATAGTACAACGACTGGAGATTCGCAGAAAAAATTGTGTGTGTGTGTGTGTGTGTGTGTGTGAAAACTGACTGGAGAAACCGTCACAGACTGTGTTGTGTTTGAGTAAACTTAGTGTTTATTTTTTATTTTCACTGTGGTTTTTTTTTTTTTTACTGTTTGTTAATGGATGTAAATCTGAGGTTTTTTTTTATTTCCCAGCAATAATTTTATATAATAATAATAATAATAATAATAATACCTTTACATTGCTTCTGATGTCCAGGAAAGCTGGAGAATTTAGTTTTTTCTTCTTACTTTTACTTTTAGAATAATAAGAGTAATAAAGTACACAATACAATTCAGACTCTAAAGCTCCTGGAGTCGTTTAGTTTTGAGCAACAGAAACGTACTCAGAAATCCATCCTGTCTCTACAGACACACAGATCATTATCTTTTACTTGTTAGCTTTATACCTTTACCTGCTGTTTGTATTTAGCTCTCAGCTCTCATGTGCCTAGTGTGTACGTAACGCTAGCTCCTGTTTCAGAGATGAGGAACAAACGTAGTCCTTTTTTCTGTTTACACTTTTCTCCTTTAACCTGAAGTGAGAATTTGAAACTGGAGCTTTATCTTCCTTACCGAGACATTTGTAATCTAAGTAAGAGGTCTAGAAAACTATTTTCCTATCAGCGTTATCGGCTTAGAGAGAGAATAAGATACCACACAGACAAGAGGGTAAATATAGATGATTATTATTAGAGCTGAAGAGAGCTCCGATCTCACATTACACCTCGAGCTCTGAAAATACGATAGCAACCGGAAAAACATTTTATACAGACATTATAACTAAAGCTGCAGAACTTGAATCTTTTACTAAAGAGATTTATTCCTGTGATAAAACAGCAATTTGCCAATATTTGTTTTCATAATCAAAAATCTTCATTAAAAAAAAAAAATTTTTTTTATTCTATTTCTAGTTACCACAGAAACCATAAAGCATCAGGAGGAGAACCTGCTGCTCTAAAGAATTCAACTTGTGACCAATCAGAATCCACATGATGAGAAACGGCTAATTTTTTTACATCTGATTTCATTAGGGGTCCAAATGACAAACTGGAGCTTAAACATTTCTCCAATTGTTTATTTTCACCAGCTGCTAATTTTACACAAAAAAAAAGTCAGAGATTGAGCTTTTACCCATAAAACTAGTAACTAACCACTGTGTCGAGTCACTAAAACACCACTGTGCCATTATGAATGCTGGTGTTAATATAGAGGCAGTCAAACAGCAAAAACATCATAAGGGGAACTGTATAAAAAGTTTTAATTCCTTTAAAACAAAACAAGAGGACTTGGGACAAAAAGCAGACACATTTTCACTCCCCTCCCTTCATTCCATCCCCAAAGAGAAACAGTAAAAAGTTAAAAACTGTGGTGTGGTGCAGAACTTTAAAACCGACAGCATGCACCGGAGACGTCTCCTCCTCCTCCAGCAGCAGAGCAACCACCACAGTATCACAGCTACGTCTTTGAGCTGCTGGTCCTCAGGTGCGACGTGACGCAACACGACACCTCATCTGGACTGTTCGACTACACAGAGAAGAAGAGACGAGCGTTTAGGGTGAAATCAGAAAAATAAACCCTGTTCTGTAGGATACAAAAAAAAAAAAGAAAAAGAAAAGAGATCCTACTGTAAGTGGAAATGTCGATCTCTTCCGGCAGCTCAGCCACGTTCACCTCGAACCGGTCCTGCACGTCGTTAAGGGTTTTGGCATCCGTCTCGTCGGACACGAAGGTCACAGCCAGACCTTTTGTGCCGAAACGACCAGCACGGGCGACCTGAAGAGGAAACCGGAGTCCATGTTGGAAATAACCAGCAAATAAACCTTCAGTAGCATTAATGTCAAACTCCTCTTTATCTTCATCCCTTAGTTTTTACAAATTTGTACCATCACCAACGTATATAGCGAGTGTAGCTTTTTAAACACAGCACCAGTTAAAAGGAAACCGCTGACAAATCAGTGCAAGGAATATTCCTTTAGTCTTGGGTCACTGGATACACAAAAATCTAGCAGTCGTGTCCGGGTGTGGTGTAGGAACTCATGTGAGACTGAAACTCACCCTGTGCAGGTACGTGTCCGAGTCCTCCGGCATGTCGTAGTTGAAGACGATGTTGACCCTTTCGATGTCCATCCCTCTGCCAAACAGGTTTGTGGCCACAAGGATCCTCCTCTGGAAGTCCTTAAACTGCTGGTAGCGTGACAGCCTGAGAGAGAAAGAGCACACAGCTTAAACACTACAGGAGACACTTATGCCCCTTTTCCACCGAGGCAGTTTGAGTGCAGGTTCGGAGCCTAATTTAGAACCAGTTCTTTCTTTTGACAGCCAAAGCACCGGCTCTGAACCAGGAAAAGTGGTTCTTAAGTAGCACCAAAACCTTGGTCTAGACTCAAGAACCGCTTGTGTCAGGGGCTGTGGGCGGGGCTGTGGGCGGTGCTACTGTTAGTGCATTTGATAATATACCTTAAGTATAATGTTTAATACACTTTTACTTTACCGCGATATGATACATTATCAGCACACATGATAGTACGTAGCTACATGCTAAGGCTAACTTTTTTCTGTGTTAATGATAAAATAACGTTATGTACTTTCTCGATTACAACCTGTTTATACAGATTACATGGAGCTGCACGTACACGTTGGATTCACCGCGTTTGGGTGTTAATGTAGGTTCACAAATCCATGAGTATTAACAGTAAAGCAACATCCGCCATTGTTGATGTATTTGTCGCTGCTGCACTAAAGTTGCTGGGACACGTGACACGTATACAGTGACGTCAGACTCGGCTCTGTGATGCTCTCTAACTGATGGAAAGACAAACCGGTTCTTAGAAGGTTCGCCAGTGGAACCAAATTTGAACCAGCACTAGCTCTGAACCAGCACCCGGTTCTTTTTGGTGGAAAAGGGGCATTATTTCTCTCAAATGCAATCATTAACATGTTTCATGGTAATAGTGTTTATTCTGATGATGCAATAGATTATAAACTTCAGTCTTCTTGGTGTCGGGGGCAGAACAGAATCTGTACGATTGGGTTTATATAGACCCATGTTAAATAGTGATCTAGACAGAATACAGATATAGGTCTATATTTGGGTTTTGTCTTCTCCGTAAGGACCTGGCAACCTTTACGGAAGTCTTTAGTAACAGTAAAGCTTCTGTAAACTAACCACGTTTCCTGATTTTCAGGACAGGAGAGGAGACACATCGAGATTTGTTTGTAACATGACATTCACGCATCATTAAATGCTTCATGTTTTAAGATGTTTTAAGACGACTACTGAAAGAACCATTTATAAGACACAGCTATTTAATAAATAAAGGGGACATGCTGTTACACAGCACCCTATTGTTTATCATTTTCTCTGAACAGCATAAGTGTGTGTGTCTGGAGTATCATTCTAAAGTATCAGATTTATCCCTTAAAGTTTTGTTCCTTAAAGTTAGACATAAGTTTCGTTCCCCTATAAAATATGTCTATTATCTCATGATTGTGATCTGCCACCATGATGGGAAATGCCAGGGTGATGCATCACAGAGCGAGTGAACACTGAAACTGGGTTTAACCGGCCGCGTATATGTACCTCTCCTCCTGAGCCATGCCTCTGTGGATGGCGATGGCTGGGAAGTTCTGCTCCACCAGCAGCTGAGAGAGAGCCATGCAGCGCTGCACTGACTTCACAAAGATCACCACCTGCAGGAGGATAGAGGAATTACAGCATGTATAAGTGCGCTCTGCGACCAGGGGTCAGAGGAGAAGCGAGTCGCTCTCACACGACGCCTCCTCACCTGGTTGAACTCGAGAACGTCGAGCAGGTCGAAGAGTTTGCGGTTCTTTTCGCTGTCCTTCAGTTTGCAGTAGTACTGCTGCAGGCCGTGCAGCGTCAGCTTCGTCTCGTCGTCCACAAACACCTCCATCGGCTGATCGCCATAAAGATCGGGGGGGATAAATTAAAAAAAAAACAAAAAAACGGGCGGGTTAAACTTGATGGGATGAAATATTCTGCACGCTTAAACTAAATGTAGGAAAGGCTTCGAGTCTGTAGAACACTCACATCCTGCATGAATTTGCGGCAGACCGGCCGGATCTCTTTACTCAGAGTGGCGCTGAACATCATGCACTGTTTCTCATGAGGAGTGAGCCTGAAGATGTCCTGAACATCACGTCTCATATCTGAGAGGGAGAGAGAGAGAGAGAAACATTAAAAATCTCAGACACAAGACGAACAGATATATTTCAATTCAGTTAGTCATTATTCCACTCTGGGCTTCAGTGCACGGCTGTTTCTCCACTGCACTAGACAGCAAACACCAGACAGTGTGGGTTATGGAGCATCTTTTGTGGTTGCCAGATCTGCACTAAATTTTCCATCACATTTGCCTAACAAATGGTGGCACGTCCTTCGTGTGCAGCAGAGAAAACGTCCACAGAGCCAAGAGATCAGACTAAAGATCAACATCATGAGAAAGTTGGTACCGAGCTGCTCCAGCATCTTATCGCACTCATCCAGGATGAAGTGTTTGACGTTTTTGAGGCTGAGGGTCTTGTTGCGGATGAGCGCGAGGATGCGCCCCGGCGTCCCCACCACGATGTGTGGGCAGTTCTTCTTCAGCACCTCCTCGTCCTTCTTGATGGGCAGGCCACCGAAGAACACTGCCACCTTTACCGTGGGCATGTACTTGGAGAAGCGCTCGTACTCTTTGCTGATCTGGAAGGCCAGCTCACGCGTGTGACACATCACCAGCACAGACACCTGATTGGATGACAAGACACGCACAGTCATCCACAGCTGAAAGAGGTTAAAGATCCGGAGACACCTGGTGAAGGAGCGGAAGACGTACCTGTCCGTCTACGGGCTCGATCTGCTGCAGCGTGGCCAAAACAAAGACTGCCGTCTTCCCCATACCAGATTTAGCCTGGCAGAGGATGTCCATGCCCAGGATGGCCTGTGGGATACACTCGTGCTGCACTGCAACACAAACACGATACTCAGCGTCACACCTGATTTCCTTCTTTAAACAATGTTCAGTTACAAAACAATTCATCAAGACCAGTGTTATTTATAAATACCTTCTGACGGATGCTCAAAGCCACAGTCTACAATGGCCCTCAGGAGCTCAGGCTTGAGCAGGAAGTCCCTGAACCCGGAGCTGTGAATGGACACGTAGGAACCCTTCACCTCCTTCTTCCCAACCGGTGTGGCGCTCTCTGGTGCTCCCTGAGGCTCCTCATCCTCCTCGTAGTCCAACAGCTCGTTATCTGCATCATTCTCAGCCATACTGGACACAGAAATAATCGTGAAGTGAAAAACTCCAGCAAAGTTCACACTCTGTACTCAGTGTACATCTTAACAGACAACAGAACTCAACATGCACCAAGTCATTCCGGTTTAGTGAGAAAGAAAGTTCGACCCACACTAACAATAGAGCGCTCAGGAAAAATCCTGTTCAGCTGGGTTTAACTACACTGTTCATGATCTTTTAAAGCATGCGTGTTTAAAATAAATAAATGATGATCGTTGTAATATTATTATGTAATTGTTGCAATTATTATGTAATAATAATAAATCGTACATTTTCATACAATTAATTTAAAGCTGTTGAAAAATAAGATCAAAACCAGTCACCACTAAGATCAATCACCACTGTGATTTTTAAAGTAGTATCTGATTTCTGCTGCTCTTTAATAATAAAAAAGAATAATTCATAAATTAAAAACAAATTATTCTGCATCATTTTAGCCTTCAACTCTTTGGTTATCAGACTGGGCTGTTATGTATAAAATAAAATATAAATAAAGAGCAAAATAAAACGATAAAGAATTGCTATATGGATATTATAGAGTTCATTCAACAGAACGAACGCAGGCTGCGTCAAACTGGTCAGTGGCTGTGTACCAAATAGCGGCTCGTCCCCTTCCCCTGTGCACTACATGAGGAAAGCACTAAAGCGGTTAAACCCTATCTAGGGCTCTACACGTCCCCTAGATACGCATTTGGGATTGAACTTTAAACGATTCCCCATTGATAGCTATATTGTAACCGCGTAGAATTGTTACTTCTATACTTGTATATAATTATGCGCAGTGTGTGTGTGTGAGAGTGTGTGTGTGTGGGGGGGAGAGAAATAAACAAACATTTATGTCCTTAGTAACAGCGTTCGTTTGAAACAATGAAGGCCGCCATCATTGCTAAATGCTAACCGTGTATTAGCCGCACACGCGCACAGTTTTCAGTCTAAATCACTTTCTTTTCCGTGTTTTATTAACATTACTTTTGTTGTTATTATTATAATGTTGATGAAAAAACACCGCAAATAAAAACAACTCAGAAAAACAACTAGTTTTGCGCTAAATTGCCGCTATGCTAATTAGCCTAGCATGCTAATTAGCATAGCGGCTATTTCGCGCAAAACTAGCAACGGCTCTTGTTAACGCTAACACGCGTTATTACGGCTCTAGTTAGGTATCGTTTATATATTATATGTATATATATAAATATAAGCTTTAAAGTAACTAAAAGTGTTGGAGATTGTATTCGGTTCATACAAACAATTCTCACCTTTACAGCGAATAAACCGGAGCAGAAGGAGGAAAGATGTTACGAGCACACGCGCAGGCCTCGGGTTTATACTTCAACCCGGAAGTACCCGCCTCCTCCGAGAACAAGCAATGTAATTGGATGATTTGGATGTCTAACAACGCAGGAGTTTTCCCAAACTGCGCGGTGATTGGTTCATCGAATCCGTTTATCATTAGCGATGAACGAAACCGCGTGCACAGCCTGTTGCCAGATTGTGTTAAACCCCCCCTTTTTTTTTTATAGATATCTCGAATTGTTGTCTTTGTCTTTGAGTTTTACTGACCCGAGTCTCTCAGACACACCAGATCTCCAGCACCCCTCAGTTCACAGTTACACAGCAGATAATGAATGTCCAGGTTCTTCTCCTCAATACTCAATAACATATAAAGTAACACAAAGGTGAAACCGCACAACTCTGGATGTAGTTCTCGCTTCAATCCAATCCTCAGGTTTACATGATTGTACTTCTTCTAATACGGTAGTGTTTCTATAGTAACAGCACACACAGAGCCCTGAACATGGAAGGAGTCTCCAGTGTAAAGGGGAAGGTCTTCAGGATGGAAGAGTTCTCTGTAGTTCTCAGTGATGTAACAGATCCACAGATGACTGGTAGAACAGCAGGCTTAAACTGTGTCAGATCCACTGACTTGATCTCTCCTTCCTCTTCTTCTGCTCTTCATTCATTCATTCATTCATTCATTCATTCATTCATTCATTCATTTTCTACCGCTTATCCGAACTACCTCAGGTCACGGGGAGCCTGTGCCTATCTCAGGCGTCATTGGGCATCAAGGCAGGATACACCCTGGACGGAGTGCCAACCCATCGCAGGGCACACACACTCTCATTCACTCACGCAATCACACACTACGGACAATTTACCTACCATGCATGTTTTTGGACCAGGGGAAAAAACCGGAGTACCTGGAGGAAACCCCCGAGGCACAGGGAGAACATGCAAACTCCACACACACAAGGCAGAGGCGGGAATCGAACCCCCAACCCTGGAGGTGTGAGGCGAACGTGCTAATCACTAAGCCACCGTGCCCCCTCTTCTCTTCATCTCCAAAATATATTCTGGCTCCAACAGAGAGCAGAGTGTGAACACACAATGGGACAAAAAGTATCACACAACTTTTGTCCCGATTTAACAAGAAATTAACAACTGTTACTTAATTCTCTCTCATAATTTTTGGATATCAATCTTTGAGGAATCTCTGATACGCCTTTTCCCCCCTGACTTTAATCAGACCCTTCTTTAAGTGATTTTCCCACTGTGTCTTTGTATTGTGTACATTACACATGAACACCTTTATCTCAGAGAAGCACTTTGCCATACACTACTTTGGACCACCACTGAGACGAGGCAGACTCTGTGAGGATCCTGAGGCATCTAGAGATGTTCCAGCTCCAGTTAGTCTCTGTTATACTAAAGAGGAGATGTGAACTCCATGTGGTCTTTGAGGACAACAACCTCCTCAACCAGACACCAAAGGGGAACCCAAACGACACCAAAGGGGAACCCATCCTCATATGGGTGACTCTGTGAGGATCCTGAGGCATCTAGAGATGTTCCAGCTCCACTTGGTCTCTGCTATACTAAAGAGGAGATGCCAACTCCATGTGATCTTTGAGGATCAATACAACATTTATCAGACTGTATATTTATAATCACACCCTCCAGTGTCACCCATATGAGGATGAGGTTCTCCTTTAAGTCTGGTTCCTCTCAAGGTTCCTTTCTTTGCCATCTAAGGAAGTTTTTCCTCCCCACAGTCACCTGAATCACCTCAGACTTGCTCATTGGGAATAAATACAAACACATTCATCATAATAACCTTTTGTTTTATGTTTATGTTCTGTAAAGCTGCTTTGAGACAATGTCAATTGTAAAAAGCGCTACACAAATAAATTTGAATTGAATTGTATTGACCTACCCGACGATGGGCTTCTCAAGGTCCAAGCTGAACACATAAAAAGGACCTTATTCATCTGTCTCATCAAAGCCCTTCCTGTTTGGCTTTGCCATCTTTTCCTCTCTCTCAAAGAAAATTAAAAAATAAAATTTGGGAAATACTTAAAATGCTACGATGCCCAATAGGACTGCATAGTGATGTCTGTGTGTCATGTTTAACGCTGTGTGAAGTTTTCCATTCTGTGTAAACTGCTGTGTTTATAAATCACCAGTGAGATTAGAGAACCACGCAAACCCGTTGGTGTCCAAGTGTCCCTAATAAAGTGGACTACGAGTGTAGTGTGAACAAACCAATGTAAAAAAACACAGGTTAGTCGAGTTGAATGTTCAGCCAAACGCTATTCTTTTAATTGTAAGATAATTGAGTTACAAATGTATTAATTTAAAGAAAAAAAAATGCACATATTAATATATACTGACAATTTAAAAACACTCTTAATATAAAATGAAGCTTCACTATAGAACCAAGACAGGTAACTGTGCACATATAACACATAGCTAAACAGACAGTACTCATACTGTAAGAACCTCAGGCTTTTTCATGATATTGTGTGATATGATACGATAAATTCTAGATTCATAAGTAAGTGATTTAATATTTAGAATCTGTGCTATAGGATATAATACGATTCAGTAGCCTTCGATTTGATATGTAACAGACATCAGAATCTTGGGTAGGCCCAGCATTAGCATGTAAACGACGATGACGTATAGAAAGATTCATTTGAAACATATTATTAAAGTCATCATTATTAAATCACAAACTATTAAATCACTTTGCCAGCATATTATCCAATATTATTCCAGCAGGACTGACCGTGCTTTGCTAAAGTTACTTCATTTGATGACATTTTATTCATTATTTAGTTACCGCGTAAAGGGTTATAATATGCAGTGTTATGTAAATGACTGTTTTCTACTGATTATAAAATGATGAAAATAATAACGTGGTTAAATCAATCCCTAAACTGCTGAAGTAATTGGGATTAATAATCATTTTTTTAATGTTGAGCTAAATATCTAAACTGAATAGTTATCATTTCAGTCTGGTTCGATCCTGACCTCGGCTTACTTACGCATCATAAGACTGTGGCAATAATTCTGCGTTTTTCTTCCAGCAAGAAAAATTTCAAGAAGAAACTGTTGCATCTTTTAAGCAAATCCAAGCCAAAGGTTGCATGCACTGATTTATTCAAACTTCAAATAGAAATCATTGTTTTGATCTCTTCTCAACTATATCCTTGATTCTACAGAGGAAAGGAAGCTCCACTGGGTGGCAGAGAAGGCAGGGAAAATGTCCGAGCAAGGGCGGGAATTTGCTTCGGAAGAAGCACAAGACGGCTGCTGCAAGAAGTCCCTGATGTGACCCGGCAAAGCGTGAAGCAGCCAGCTCTCCACTAGCAAACCACCTCCACGAAGCCCTGAGCAGCTACCAAGCTCAACTGGAAGTTCCTCAAGGTTGTTTCCTCGTATATCCAGCTTGGAAAGATGCCTCAAAGAGCCTAATCCCATGTTCAGGAATCCTAGGGAGTTGTTAGCCAAATTCAAAATACGTAACTCTTTACAGTTGGCAAAAAGAGCATCTGGAAGTCTCTCAAGTCTGTTCCTGCTCAGGTCGAGTTCAACGAGGTGAGCGATTGCCCCGACTTCAGCAGGCAGCTCCTCAAGCAGGTTCCCAGCCAGCAGAAGGCGACGGAGTCGATGGAGTGTGAAAAGAGCTGGTGGGAGACTCCGCAGCTCATTGTGTGCTAAGTCCAAGTGCTCCAAGGCCCGGAGAACTCCCACACTGGTAGGAACAGCCAGTATGCGATTGTGGGCCAATCGTAGGCAGGAAAGACGCCTCAGATGCTGCAGGCCTAGCAGTTCCTCCAATGTCCTCAGGCTGTTGTGCTGCAGGTCCAAACTGCGTAATCCTGTCAGCGCTAGCAACGCAGAGGGTAATCTCTCGAGTTGGCATCCCTGCAGCTCCAGTTCAGTCAATCCCACCAGACGTCGCAGACCTGTTAGCACCAGCAACCTGGCACCTTCGTTGTGGATCTCCAAATGCACCAAGCTGCCTGCCACCTCACTCAGTTCTGATGGGATTCTCTGCAGCGTGCCACGTAATGTGAGGACTCGAAGGTGACGTAGATAGCGTAGGCTACCCAGTGCCCAGCCACGCCCAATCGTGCCCTCACTGGCCACTCGTCCACTCAGGTGGAGCTCCTGCAGGTTGCGCAATGAATACATCCAGCCAGGCACCTCTGCAGCTTGGGTGAAGGTCAGGTGCAGAGATTCTAGACGCTCCCGGAGGACCGTAAGAGCACCAGACTCCACTGTAGCTGAGCAGTGGTACAAATGAAGCTCCCTGTGGAAAGGAAGTGTTAGATGAGTTTCTTGTGTTAAAACAAATACAATGAAATATTAACTTTCCTGAACTAACGACTACTTTAGATGCCCTGTAATCACACGGTATGACTTTCCCATCATCAGGGATCCTCCAACCAGACATTTTGGGGAACTAAAGCTGCTTTCCCATTTGTCCCAATATATGACCTGTATTTGTCATGGGGTTCCATTCCGGTGAAGCAGGCCCCAGACCACCATCAAGAGAACCAGGGAGTGATTCTGTGGCAAACGGCTCAGGGTTCTGAAATGAAACTAAAGTCTAACCTGAAAACAACCTATGGATTACACTTCCATCCATCACCTTAAGGCAGTCATGTTGGAGATCTGTGACGTTAGCTTAGCATCTCCGATTAACTCCAGCTTTAGCACTTCCAGCTGGCTCAGGGTAAAGAGAGCAGGAGGGAGGTGTGGAACGGCCACCAGCTGCAGCAGGGGGCGCCCTTTGTGATCAGAGGTTATCATCGAGCGCAGACGGGTGGCGTTCCAGCGACGATCCAAGTTCTCCTCCATCAGCCGAGTCTCACTGACAGGAGACAGGAAAACTGAGAGACGCTGAGCCAGCAGGGGGTCGTACTGATCCGTCATGTGTAACAAGAAGGCAAGGTCATTACACAGGTCTGGAGCGTCCAACATGGAACCTATTTCATGCAGTTGTTGGAATGAGTATTGTCTCAGAGACCTGGGTACAAGATAAAAATGGCAGAATTAGCTGTTCATTTGTCCAATGCCAAGAAATGCTACTGAGCTAAAGGCAGTAACACAGGAACCTTTTCAGGAACCTAGTCATTGATTAAGAAATCTCTAGCAGATCCTCCTTGCTGGTTGCTCACTAGCACCACTTCAAGTGACACTTGGTAAGTAACCAAAGGACATTTATCAGTCTGAATCTAATGGAAGAGCATCACGTTTTGTTAAAAGACATACTACTGGCATCTACTCACTTTGTTAACAATCGTCTCCATGTTCGACTGAAAGCTTGGAAGGAAAGATAAACAGAGGAGTTAGTATCATGCAGCAGATCACCAGAACCAGTTTTCACTGTTCAATTTCAGCTCCTGAATCAATTAAAAGTGTCTGATTTATATTAAGTTGTTGTTTTGGGTAATCAGAGGAAAATTAGCCATGCTCTCTCAGGGGAGGGGCATTCTCTCTGTCCTCTTTCAGTAACAAAGACACTAACCAATCAGGAGTGTTTATGAGCTTGTGTATGAAAAGGAAGGCAGATAGCACTTTCTTTTAAGCGTGTTACACTGCATTGTGACATACTGGCAGGTGACCAAATTAGGGAGAAAATGGGGAAAATGACAGAGATGATGACAGCTGATCCTTCATTTACAAAGATCGATAAAGGTAAGAAGATACTTGGCCATACGCTGTCCTCCAGAATTATGGACAACATTCATAAAAATGAGCATGAATGTATGACTGTATAATAATGGCAGCCACTTATTTCCAGGGATTTCAGAACAGATATTGCGTCATCGGGTAGGCGTGGCCTATTTGATAATCTAACCCTAACCCTAACCGTAGTTTTTGGTTGTTTATTTGTTTTCTAAAATAAATCTACCTGTATGACTGTTTTGTCCTTCGTAGTATGCTGTTTTTTTTTGAAAGAGGGCGTTTTTCCAACACCTCTGGAAACACGCCCACTTTACGTCGTGGTAACGAAACCCCTGGAATTTAGCGAATGCTGTATAATAATTATAATAATTCCTTCGTTTTAGCAAGCATAAATCTAAATAACACTACATACACTAATAAATATATGCTCAGAATAAACAAAGATCCCTAAGGAACACTTAACCAATAAGATTAATATACAAAATGTTAGATTCATTTTTGTTTGGTCTCAGTAAGTATGAATATGTCCATAATTTTGAAGCCATGTTAATTTTCATGAGGTACCAATAATTCTGGACGCTACTGTATATTTCTGAAACATTTCTTGCTACTTAGTTTTAAAACGGTGACCTAATGTCCTACTGCTTTTTTACAGAATATTTTACGACAGGACTCGTGTATTACATCATAGAAGGATACACAAGTCTGAGAGTAACAGTGCTGATCCAGGATCAGATTCCCCAATTTCATCCAAATAATGACGATTATATAGTGAAAAAGGAAGCTGATCCCAGATCTGTACTCTTACTCCTGATAATCTCGCATACTTGCGGAAAATCCAGAAAAGGGTGTAAACACCCAGCAGACCATAAAGGCCCATGAGACAGACGTAGGCTTTCATCAGCTTGCGCAGGACAGATGATAGCAGGTGGCTGCACTGGAAGGTCCTGTATCCTGTTAAAGCTTGGGAATGGGGCTGGCAGGTGTAGGTGAAAGAGATGGAGCCCAGTAGAGGCATGGTGTAGCTTACAATCACAATGAACTTCAGCACTTTGAACACGGTCTGAGCTGTGTACACCTGAGAGAAAGGGGAAAAGGGACCCAGGATAAGCATTACCCAACAAGCCTACAGTTATAAATATAGAACTGGTATTTTGAAACTTCTATTGACCTTGTAAATGATATTGGAGCTTTCACAGTGGGCCCTGAACCTGCGGACTCTCTCAAACAGAGCTCTGGCCTGTTCTCCATCACTCCGGTCCAGTGTTGGTCTTGTGCTAGATCTTTCTGGAAGAACAGTAGCTACCTTATGCAGGGAAGCAGGTTGTACCATTGACAGAGAGGACGATGTAGAGCAGTGAGACAAACTGGATGGACATGGGGAAGGCTGGGTGGAGGTATTACCTGCCCTGGCTAAAAGGGGGCTGTCAGTCCCTGAGTCTAGGCTAGACTTTCGTGTAAAAAATTTAGGTATGTGAGGCACTTGGGTCCTTGTCATTTTGTCCTCTTCTGAAGGGTGACTGTGATGTGCTCTGTCTAGCTTGGCAGCATGGGAAAGTGCCCTGGAGGTCCAGGGCGACTCACAGCACTTGGCAAGGATGGTTAAAAAGTGCTCAATACGAGCAGAGGTGAGCGGAAAGTGGAACCAGAAAGAACCACTAGCCAAGAGTAGCAATGATTGCAGTAAGGTAACATAGGGCAGGAAGCGTGAGAACCACGGCAGAGCCTCATGGTAGCATACAGTGCTCACATAGACGTACTGCTGGTAGTCAAGGTCAGTCCGAATACCTTTAGCCAGACTCTTGGATATAGGGACACTTGATGCAGTATGAGATGTGACAGGATCTGAGTGAATTCCAAAAGAATCGCTGGAGTTGCTTGAGGTGGAGTGTATAGGGACACACACCACCCCGTCTTGTGACAGTAACAGAGTCCCAGCTAGGATTGACACCATGAGCATGAGGAGCACCAAATAGTCCATAAAGACCTCCCACCATGGCTTCAGCAGCTTATAGTGACCCTGTCTCTCAGTAACAGACCAGAGCTCTGAGAGAGTGAACATCACCTTCACACACACAGAGAGAGAGAGAGAATAAACAACAGGTTTTATAAATAGCGATCATTAAAATCTAAAGGGTCACAGTGTATATATTAAAAAACTGGAAACATCTGGAAAGGTTTTAATAAAACGAGAGAAACTAACGACTCACTGCTCAAACTCAACCTCAACCTGCGGATCAAATATAGTTACCGCAGTAAGCCATGTTCTCGATTATGGCTTTCACACTCACTGGTGTGCTTTTCACAAATAGATAGATTTCACTTTTGCTTTTGCTTGCTATGTTGAGATTCACTCGCAAGGTTGGCGTTCATTTGTGAGGTTGAATTTCACTCATGGCGTTCGCTTTTAATTTTGAGGTTAACTTTCACTTGTGAGGTTAACTTTCAGTCACTAGGTTAACTTTCACTTGTGAGGTTAACTTTCACTTGTGAGGTTAACTTTCAGTCACTAGGTTAACTTTCAGTCACTAGGTTAACTTTCACTTGTGAGGTTAGCCTTATGAGGCTGGATTTTACTCTTACTTACTGGGCTGCTTTGAAGAGATGTGAAGGAACAGTTTTGATAAAAAATATGTGGAATTAAGGAGTGAAAGCAGCCTTGTGATTGGTCAGAGTAATAAATGCACATTAATCAAAATGAGCTCCACCCACTTTATTATCATTCATTCATTCATTCATTCATCTTCTACCGCTTATCCGAACTACCTCAGGTCACGGGGAGCCTGTGCCTATCTCAGGCATCATCGGGCATCAGGGCAGGATACACCCTGGACGGAGTGCCAACCCATCACAGGGCACACACACACACACACACACTCTCATTCACTCACACAATCACACACTACAGACAATTTTCCAGAGATGCCAATCAACCTACCATGCATGTCTTTGGACCGGGGGAGGAAACCGGAGTACCCGGAGGAAACCCCCGAGGCACGGGGAGAACATGCAAACTCCACACACACAAGGTGGAGGCGGGAATCGAACCCCGACCCTGGAGGTGTGAGGCGAACGTGCTAACCACTAAGCCACCGTGCCCCCCACTTTATTACTATTATTTTATTATTTATTTATTTATTTATTTATTTTTTTGTAGAACATAGCAGTGTTCTGTAGCTTTAAATCTCAACAGACTAAGATCCTAAAGCTTGCTTATACACATGCGCGGGTTGGTGATACGGTGTTAAAGTTTGTATGTTGTATGTTAAACTCCTGCATGTCTCTTAATAAATATACGCTTGTTAAAAAGGATTTTTACCTTGCCACTCGTCATTCAACATTATTATTATTATTATTATTATTATTATTATTAGTAGTAGTAGTAGTAGCAGCAGGAGGAGGAGGAAGAGGAGGAAGACGAGGAGGAGGATACTGTAGTCTAAACTTTGACTTATATATACAGCTTAATGTTACAAATGCTATTCTATTCTATTCTAATTAATCTATAACAATACATTAAGATCATGTATTTGTTCATATTTGTTTCTTAGATTCCAGTATACAAAACAAAAGGATTTATTTACTTACTCTTTAGAAAGTGAGACCCTTTGAGTTGTTCTGCCTGAGCAGCTTCAGGGCTTACAGAGAATCACAACACGAATGACATGGACCGAGCTCCAAATCACAAGCTCCTTCCTATCGAGGCGCACTTTGGGTTGTAGATGGAGTGTGTTGGAGCTGCAGCCCTGCTGTAGAGCACTTAGATGTTTGGGACAGAGCCGTTAAACAGCCGGGTGCCGGTGCAGTCCGGTTTGCTCGGCTCAGCTCTAACGTGTAGAGTTTTTAATACGGAAACATGCATGCTTGAGCGTTGTCATGGCGACCCTCACGCGTGTTTGGGATGCGAGCCAATAAGAGATGGAGCACGTGCTTCTGGGATGCTCTTTGAGGTTGCCATGGCAATTATGGTAAAAGCAGTTTAACCAATGCTGTTATTGACCAACAATTAATTTGTCGGGGAATTAATTTATTAATTAGTTTGTTTATTAACTTATAACTTTAACTTCAAATAAACAAGATCATTTTTTCCCTTTTGGTGATGTTTTTAGAAACACCCTCTAATAGTACTTTGTGCTCACTGTATTATTCTTATTATTATTATTAATAATAATAATATTAATAATAAATAATACGGAGAGAAAGTTTTAATGAAGCTGTGTACTACGGAGGACGTGACTGCGGATGTGTGCAATATTGTGTATGGCCAGCAGAGGGCAGTGTTAGATGCTCTGGAGAAGACTTCCTCATGTTTTCTAGCACATAGCTCTGTGACGTGTGAATCTTGTCTTGTGAAAAAAAGTGCATCTAGTGCATCTCATCTTTATATTTTTCCTCTATTGCATCTCTCTCTCTCTCTCTCTCTCTCTCTCTCTCTCTCGTCCATGTTTTTTGTGATTAGCTGCCCTGTATGTACTGCAGTGCACGTCACTTTCAATAAAGAGAAGTGTGATGTAAAACTTTAGCTTTAACAGCACGACAGATGAAACGAAAGGTTAATAAAGTATAGAGACAGGTTCAGCTCACGTGTCTGCTCCACACGGCTCCACACGCACCGTCTCTAAATCACAATTAAACCACAGCAGCTCACAAACACACAAACTGTGCGCAGTGCAATTCGACCTGACACCAGAAACCTGTGTGTGTTTGCAGGTGTGTGTGGGTATGTGTGTTTGCATGCATGCAAGACTTTCTGTCCTTCACTGGACCTGTGGTTTCACACTTCATCATCTCTTCTACAATCTCACCCATTAGCTCAGAGCAGGGCAAGTATGGGTGTGGTGAGTGTGACAGAAAGCCATTGCACACAAACACACCCCTTATCTAAAAATATCATACACACACACACACACACACACACACACACACACACACACACACACAAAATTGTCAGCACTCTGAGGCCAGATTCCTGTATCTGCAGGTATATATGCAAGCGGAGGAGTGTAACACTCAGATTCATCTCTTGCTGTCTGCAAGCTCATAATAATGTGTGCATCTCAGTGTGTGTGCACAAACAAGCCTCACAGAAAAGATATACAAACTTCACACCAATCATACAATACACTTCTGCAAGTTCACACATTTTTTGCACGCTTTTTTATCAGACGTTAACTTTCCATATTTATTTGAGTTATAAAAATATTCTCATACAGAATCTAAGCGGCCGGTTGCAAAAACACAAACACCTTATATATTATATATATTGTCATAATGGAGCAGTGGAGACGGCTGCAGACGCTGCAGAAGAAGCAGTTTAGTAAAACAGACTTTTCCAAAACCTGAGTAGAAAGTAAAAAAATGATTTATTTTGAGCAAATTAGCATCAATCCCCATTGTCCAGGTCGACCTTCATCCAGTCCAGTGCGTCCAGTCCACTGTTTTCATCTCATCTCATCTCATATAATTATCTCAACTCCTCATCTCATATAATTATCTCATCTCATCTCATATAACCATCTCAACTCCTCATCCCATCTCATCCCATCTCATCTCATCCCATCTCATCTCATCTCATCTCATCTCATCTCATCTCATCTCATCTCATATAACCATCTCAACTCCTCATCCCATCTCATCCCATCTCATCTCATCTCATCTCATCTCATCTCATCTCATATAACCATCTCAACTCCTCATCTCATATAATTATCTCATCTCATCTCATATAACCATCTCAACTCCTCATCTCACCTCATCTCACCTCATCTCATCTCATCTCATCTCATATAACCATCTCAACTCCTCATCTCATCTCATATAACTATCTCATCTCATGGTTTTATACAATTGTTTCATCTCATCTCATCTCATCAATTCATACTATCATCTCATCTCATATAATCATGTAATCTTATGTGATCTTCTCATCTTCTCATGGATTCATGTAATCGTCTCATCTCATCGTCTCATCTATTCATCTGTCACTGAAAGAGTTCTGACTGGGTAATAAACGGTTTGTTAATAAACAGCTCGTGTAGAATGCATCTGCTTCCTCCTTTTGACCACATGGAACTTGATCATCATCTGTCTCTGTCTCTGTGTGAGGCACCTGATCTACCTGACTTACATGTTAACTCTGATGTGCTGAAGCCCATCAGAGACAATGATGGAGTCCATCACAACTGCTCTCACTCCTGTTCCTGTTTCTTTTTGTGGTCCGGATACTTTCACTAAAGCTCATCATTGTTTCTGTCTTGAGATTTAAATGTGTTTTCATGCGACTCTTTTGTTTTGTTTTGTGCCGCGTTAGCACTTTCATGATTCGGCAAAGCTGAAGTTTAGACATAACTAAAGATTGATCTGCAGCGTGCAACATTTCCTGTGTAAACCACTTTTTAAATTGTTTATATACTCTTGGAAGAAAAGGCACAAAACTCTACCTCTATGATGGAAATGTGGATTTTTTTAGCTTTAAAGATGAGACCGAACTGAGGAAAAAGTTTTCTGGGTTATAAATACCACACACGTTTCACTGGAAAACCTTTAATCTCTGGCTGCTGATTGGTCAGAAGGCGACGATTCATATTCTATAAACAGCAGCTCTGAGAGCAGAGCAGGTTTATACGAATACGCTCGTTCCTATAGCGATAGCTAGTAGCTTCAGAGAGTCTGAGGCTAATAATATTAGCCTAATATAGGCTAATATTGGGCTATATATAATATAGACTAATATTGCTGTTGTTGATATTTAACGAATAAAAACATGTAACAATCTACTCCACCGTCCCCGTCCCTTTGACCCTCCTGTTCTTCATATACTACTACCTATAGTAATAAATATATATATATATATTTTTTTATTTTTTATTATTATTTTTTTTATTATAAAATCATTTGGGGTCACGGTGGCTTAGTGGTTAGCACGTTCGCCTCACACCGCCAGGGTCGGGGTTCGATTCCCGCCGCCACCTTGTGTGTGTGTGGAGTTTGCATGTTCTCCCCGTGCCTCGGGGGTTTCCTCCAGGTACTCCGGTTTCCTCCCCCGGTCCAAAGACATGCATGGTAGGTTGATTGGCATCTCTGGAAAATTGTCCGTAGTGTGTGAGTGAATGAGAGTGTGTGTGCCCTGCGATGGGTTGGCACTCACAGGGTGTATCCTGCCTTGATGCCCGATGACGCCTGAGATAGGCACAGGCTCCCCGTGACACGAGGTAGTTCGGATAAGCGGTAGAAAATGAATGAATGAAAATCATTTCTAAAGCAACTCTTAAAGTCTCTCATGTCTTCGATCTCGATCTCGATCTCTCATGTCTTCGACCATGTATCCGACTTGCTGTTAGCTCCAAAGAAGTGACGTCCAGCAGAGATAAAGCCCATGCACCTCCGCCCATTGTTGTCTGTACGCTTCCTGTGTAAGCAAATCTCCAGTTTGGAGAAGTTCTCTAGGAGCTCTGAAGTTCGAACCGTATCCCTGTCTAACACTAGCATATGGTCCTGACCAAGCTGGGAGCAGAAGAGGAAGAGCGCAGGGCATTTCCAGAACGTGTGTGAGTGCTGAGAACCATTCGGGTAAAGCTGTACACTGTAACTACAGAGCTCTGCTTTTAATAATATTAATAATTATAATAATAATTATTATTAATAATAATATGCCACAACTATAAAATGTAAATAAATAACAATAATAATAGGGTGATTATTAATAGGACTCTGATGTTCCACAGCGTTAAATGTAGCTGAACAAAGCACTTCAGGACATCTTTTACGTCTTTCCCACTTGTGTTAATTGCACGTCTCTTGTTTTCTGCCTCTTTTTTCTCCCACCTGTTATCGGTACAGGAAGGATTTTGGCTTGTGGGTACTGCATGTAGCTTCTCTCTGGATTGTGCTTCATGTACAGTATCACAGTGTATTCAGCAGGCTGTGGCTTGGAGCTGTGGTCGGTGCACCTATGCTCGTCTAACACTCGGTTTAAACCCGTCACCGAGCACAGAGTGTTAAGTGTTGGGGACGAACAGGAACCTTATCACTCAGGCATTTTGATGCAGGTGATGCAAGTCTGAACATACAGTCCAGGCTCAGGACAGGCAGAGAGATGACACGGAGCCTCTGTGGAAGTTAAAGGTCTTGTGTACGAGAGAAAGGCAGCGTTCACACACCCTCTGGCTTTCCACACACTCATCTGTGAGCGAGACTCAGAAAGTCCAAACAGAGAGACAGAGCAGGAGGCTGAGAAAGGAGGATGAGAATAGTGAGTCAGCCAAATTGCCCACACCGCGACACTAATACTGAAGAAGAGATACAAAAAAACCATTAAGGGATTTCCTTCGTGATTGTTAGAGATTATTGCAGGTATTTTCTATTGAAACCAAAACAATATGAATTGAACAGTTTTTAGATCCAATTCAATTCAAATGTATTTGTATGGCGCTTTTTACAATTGACATCGTCTCAAAGCAGCTTTACAGAAGATAAACATAAAACAAAAGGTTATTATAAAGAATAATACCACATCCCATCCATTAAAGGTGCTATTAATACATTTGGTACATACAGTATATTCATACAGTACATAACAGCCATAAACTATTAGGTTTATCTGATTTGCTGTAATTAATAAGTGTATTATATTATATCACGTCAAATATATAACGTTTATAAAATTAACACAACTTCTGTAATACACCTTTTCCCTTTGTAAATTTAATGATGTGTATTTTACATGTGTAGTCAGCAGAGAGAGAGAGAGAGAGAGAGAGCGAGAGAGAGAGAGAGAGAGAGAGAGGGACGTGTAAGCAGATGGGTGTGACGATGGCAAGAACAAGAGTGATAAAGGAAAGAAAGAGGGCGAGAGGCTGAAAGGGTGAGAGCGAGTTGTATGTTGTGGGCCGTGGGAACATGACATGCTGTATATTTCAATCTTCCCCTTATTCCCTTATTCAAACCACAGCCTTTCCCCACAACCTCATCATTTACACACACACACACAAAAGCATTCGATATCACCACCGAGACAACTCAGAACACCAATGAGCTCAACTGATTGCTGGTTTCTTTCTTTAGAAACCGCATGATATCAGTAGGTATGACGCTCACTTGCTGCTCACAATCGCTCTGTCACAGTTGAACTTCTCCCTCGGTCTGCTCTCACACTGCCTATTTTTCTCTCGACTGGCAGACTGACATTTTAAAGTTTGAGTGATCTCAAATGCTTTGTTTTACCTGTCCAATCAGGACCAAGTGAGAAAAAACAAACACGTGGTGAGTGACATGAGAGCATCGAGGGGATTTCAGGGCCAATATCAGACATTACAGTCATTTACTATTTTAACCCTGTGGCCAATAGATCTGGCAACTTTTTAGACTCCTTTCGTAACTCTATTGATCAAAAAGGTTTCAAATCTTGTGACATTTAGAGCAGAAGTTGACTGTCATGCACTCGATACGGCTCTTCAGTTCACAACTGCTGTTCACAACAACCAATCACTAAACACCATTGTTCACAACAACCAATCACTAAACACCATTTTCACAACAATTTTCCAGAGATGCCAATCAACCTACCATGCATGTCTTTGGCCCGGGGGAGGAAACCGGAGTACCCGGAGGAAACCAAAAAAGGCTGCACCATATCAAAAAAAAGAACACATGCTCAAAATTTTCAATATTTGTTTCTCTGTACAGTAAAAATTTCCATTATCATCTAAGAAATGGTCTCATCACCTATATATCTAATCTGAAGTGATGCTAGGCTAGTTAGTTCAGCAGTTCTTTAGTTTTCACTGAAGGAGGATTTCAGCTACAGTGTCCCCTTTGGGCGAAACTGCTCTAAGGAAAAATCGTGACTGTAGTATTCATGTTTATACTCTAGATACAGACAGGAAGTCATAATGTGTCCTAAACCACACCAGCACATCTGTGACCTTTAGAGAAGCTGTAAAGACAGCACCACATTTTACACATTACTACGTTTGACGATACGTTCATACCAAAGAGAAGAACAGCACTTTTCACTTCACAAACACACAACCCCCTTCCTTCTCAACCCCAAACCCCCGACATTCAAGTTCCTAGAAAGAGGCATTGATGGCAGGCAGGAAAACAAAGAGATCAAGGAATGGAGAGAAGCCCACCGAGCCCCCCTCCACACACACCCCCCACCACCACCACCCCACCATATGCCCCTCCGTCTCCCCCAAAAACGCTCCACGGCTCTTCTTATCCGCAGAACAACCCGCCACATCGCCTGCACCAGCTGCACCTCACTCGCTTTCCCTCACCACAAGAGAGAGATCGAGAGAGAGGATCATGAACACCTGAGGAGCTTGATGGTGAAAGTGAACTTCAGAGATACAACAGACACATTGTGAGCAGTGCAGAAAAGCCACTTCAGGCCCTGTTTAAGAAAACTGTGAAGCTTTCTGGAACAATTATATTTAACATTTTAAGGACAGAGTCTCGTGTCAGTGCTTCATAACTCTTTACTCGAATGTCCAGTTCTAGATTTGCAGTTTCTCTGGTAGTCCTTTTCCCAGAAGCAGAAAAACGCAATGCAATTTCCTCCTGTTGTTGTCGCGTCCACGTCGATCACTGGACGTCTTTGTCATGTCTCACTCCACAGTGGTGTTAATATGAAGCTCGTATAAAAGTAGAAACTCAGTATTCTGTAGTGTTTCATCTCCCCCCTTCTGTTTTTCCTTCAGTAGAGGTGAAATATTCACAGACAACACCAGGGCCGGTTCTAGACCTTCTTTAGGGTGGCTCCAGTCCCCCTGTCTGTGATCTCAGTCACCCTAAAACTATAAGTATAATTTTTACTTTCAAAAATGTTTTCGATGGGAAAGAAAATTATTTATCAGTTTGATCCAAGAGCGAATTTTTTTTACTTTGCTTTTACGAGCGTGCGTTGTAGTCTTTCAGCTGTCTGCTTTAATAGAACGGAGAAACACAGAGTCAGTCAGAGCTGGAGGTGTTTATCTGTACGTTAATGTCACTATTCTTATTACCAGAGTTGTAGCACAAACAAAATATTAATGCAAACAATCCATTCAATAATAAATAAAAATAACATTTATTGATTGGTCTTTGTGGGGGGGGGCACGGTGGCTTAGTGGTTAGCACGTTCGCCTCACACCTCCAGGGTTAGGGTTTCGATTCCCGCTTCCACCTTGTGTGTGGAGTTTGCATGTTCTCCCCGTGCCTCGGGGGTTTCCTCCGGGTACTCCGGTTTCCTCCCCCGGTCCAAAGACGTGCATGGTAGGTTGATTGACATCTCTGGAAAATTGTCCGTAGTGTGTGATTGTGTGAGTGAATGAGAGTGTGTGTGTGCCCTGTGATGGGTTGGCACTCCGTCCAGGGTGTATCCTGCCTTGATGCCCGATGACGCCTGAGATAGGCACAGGCTCCCCGTGACCCGAGGTAGTTCGGATAAGCGGTAGAAGATGAGTGAGTGAGTGAGTGATTGGTCTTTGTCTTGTGAATATTTTTTTAATAATGACTACATTCATTGGACACACTGTTTGTAGAGAATGCACACATACATGAACTGATTTGATTCAAGACTGGAAAATAATGCCATAACTTTTGGCTTACTATGTAGTCATATAATATATAATATAAAACTCTTCTTGTTTTAAATTCTCACTGAGGGCTAAAACACCCCTAAAGATGAAACCCTAGAACTGCCCCTGGGCAACAAGTTGTTTTTTTCTCACATAAATGTTTGTATCTTCAGCCATAAAATTCTGTGTAACCTTATCAACAGAGGGAAAAACACACGTCTCACACTGAAAGCCGACTGAGTCCTGACTCATTTTAGACGTGAACTGAGTCCACGGCACCAGATCTGTAGTCAAAGGAGATTCTGAGAAATGAAGTCAAATGAATTTAAATGCCGAATTCTGCATTTTCATGACAAATAACCCCAAAGACACTCAAACTCCACCCGCTGCATGTTACTACACGTTTCCTTTGAGATTTTTCCTATTAAGAGCTCATTTCAAAAGTAATAGCTAAGAGACAGATTTATTTCAGGATTAGATTTACAGCATTTGGCAGATGTCCTTATCAGATGCACAGCATTGATGGACCTAGGATTTGAACTCACAACCTTCTGATTTGTACTTCTACACCTTAACAGGTAGGTTATAGTTATAGCTTTTGTAATATATTATAAATATTCTATATAAAATTTTAGTGTGTCAGAAGTTTTAATGGTAGTTATAGTGAGATCGGTTAAGGTTGTAACCTTCTACACACTTCTCGTGATACTTTGGTGGACTGTTTGCCCAGTGGTGTAACTGTGTAACTCAGTTAGGTTTGTGAGCCTTTAACTGGCACAGCAGGATGCTTCCACCACCATGCTTCACAGTGAGGATGATGCAGTTTGGTGGTCTTGGAGTTGTGGTTTCTTCCTTGCGCAACAGTCTTTCGGCCCAAGCTGACGTAGAGCTCTCGTAATGGGCTATGAACATGTTTGGCATCTGATGCCTCCAACATTTCAGATCAAAGTTTATTCATCTCTGATGTGTCTGTGTGCTCCTAAGATTTCTACAGACACCTTATAGAGGACCTCCTAAATCAGTTCCTCCAGGAAATAATTTTTTTTAATAACAGAAATTAAAAGCAAAAACCAAGCAAAACTCCATAATATTCAGAAGATCTTGCAATCTTTCAAAACGGCCACAAATTTTCCAGAAGATTCTTCACTGGTAGGAGGTGGTCATTTTACCAAATTCACATAGACTCTCAAAAACAAAAAGAGAAATTTTTGGCCCGATCAAAAAATAAATAAATAAATCAATCAATTAAAAAAAAAAACCTTATGAAATCCTGGAAGGTCCAAAAGGAAGGTCCTGGAAGGTCTTGGTGTGTTTTTGTTTTGTTTTTTTTTTAAAAAAAAGACATCTGTTGTGAATGAAGTAGATGCTGTAATGGACTCTGAGGCTGAATCTCTTTAGTCCAGGATTGTGTCAACTTTGGGCCTTTGACTGTGTGATGAAAAATGTGTGATGTTCTTAAATGTTAAAAAAAAACAAATCAATCAACAAACTGGGAAAAGAGGAAGAGAAATAAAACACTTCTGGATGTTCTGCGTCATTGAAAGTAACCGAATTAGTTAATTTTGGATTTTTGTTAAGAAGAAAAATCAAATCACAGCTGATTTGACGAGATCTCAATGCTGCGATCCTCTCTAAAGCAGATCAGAGAAATGTTTATTGTGGAGGAGTTCAGCAAAGGTTTAGCCAACAATCCCCTTTAATCTCGAACTGAAAACCACAGCAACAAGTTCTCATGAGTGTCTGGTGTGGATGAGGGTTTATTTTTGCCCACGCTGTGGTGATTCATCTCACAAAACAACCATCGCTCGCTCTACAGCCGCAGATATGCAACACTTTCCTTCACCTTTCCTCACCTGTCGGTCTGTGGATAGGAAAAAACAAAAAACAAAACAAATCTTTGAAGAAGAAGAATCGTGAATGTAAAGCTACAGGATGCCATGTGCTGAGCTCTGAACTCATGGCCTCCCGGGGATCTTACAGATTATGAAGGTTTAAAAAAAGAGAGTGTGTGTGTGTGAGAGAGAGAAAGAGCGAGAGAGAGAGAGAGAGAGAGAGAGAGAGAGAGAGAGAGAGGGAGGAAAAAAAGCGCTTAGTAAGAATCAGGTCTGTTCTGGTAAAACTCTTTACACCTCACTTTGGTTTGATGAGGTCTGAGCTTCCCGAAAACAAAAAAAAAACACACAACAAATCTGCAGAAGTCATGCAAAAAAACTTCTGTTTTCAGGATCTGATCGAATGAGGAAACTTATTTCGACTCTCTGACACATGTCAGGTTTTGGATGTTCAAGTCAAGTCGATCAGTTTTCAAGAATTTACCTAACGTTAACCTGTTGTCATGGCAACTTCCAGAGCTCTTCAAACGTGTTAGTGTTTAGGACGGAGTGCAGGTGTAGTTAGAGGCGTTAATAAGCATTATATTTGTGTGTGTGTGTGTGTGTGTGTGTTTGTTTAAAAATGCTTTGCTTTGCTGTCTCCAGAACCATCAGCTCACAGTTTCTCACCTTCTGACCAGCAGTTTGAGGAAGTCATGAACTTATCAGCAGTTTTTTTTGGTGAATGTGACACAAAGACTGTCAGAGTGTCGCTGGTTTAAAGAGAGACTCAGTGGCGTCGAACCAAACCCTAAAAATGCATCATTTTTTATTCATTTACAATAATCATTGCTTCTAAAGTTGTCTTTGTAATCGCACGATTGAGGCCTAAATGGATACCTTACGTTATTATTGTAATTAACGTTGTCATTTTTAGCTCTCATTCACCTAAACATTTAATGCTGAACATCCACAAGCTTCTGTTTCGCTTCCAAACAGTAAAACGTTCCTCGTTTTCACTTGAAGTAAATAAATAAAAAAAAACTGGAGACTCCTTCCATTAAAAGCTTAAAGAAAACGTCGCCATAGCAACGATCAGAAGGAGCCTTGATCCTGATGGAGATTAAAAAATGGGACTTTATTTTTTTCCCCCTCAGATTTAAGATCTGCGTTTAAAAATAAAAACATATAAAGGTTCGTTTCCTAAAACTTGAGCTTTTTAACACCAGACGATTGTTTAATAGAGGTTTAATTAAAAAAAATAAATAAATAAAGTAGAGATTTGTGGTGTTTGGTTATTATTTTAAATTACAAATAAACTGAAATTAAAACTATTTTAAACTCAGATGTAGTTGTTTATTCTCATGTGTTGGATGAACAAACTCTCTGTAATTATTTATACTTTAACTGCCTAGGACTCTCTCTCTCTCTCTCTCTCTCTCTCTCTCTCTCTCGCTCTCTCTCCCTCTCTCTCTCTCTTTCTCTCTCACTCACACACACACATACACACATACACACACTTGTGCACAAACTCTCGGTCCAACCTCAGTCTGGTTCAATCACATTAGCTCTGGATCGTGTGATGACTGTACAAAGAGCAGAGAACACACACACACACACACACACACACACACACACACTCTCTCTCACACACACATACACACGCACACACACTTGCTCACCAGACTTCAGGTCCTGCTGATGACTTGAGAGGTAAGTCAAGACCTAAAAAATTATTACATGACAGCAGTTTGTGTGAAATCACCTAATTTCATATCACTAATCATCTTAAAATGAATTCTAAAGAACCTGTTTGCTTTTAGAATCAGTTCTCGTGCCTACAACCGAGGCAGAAGTTTACACCTCTAACCAAATGAGCGTGTAAAATTCTACAGAGATCGTTTAGGCAGAATGAATTCAGCATCATGTTGTATGAATCACATTAGTGTGTAAACGATGATTTCTGTAATCCATCATAATTATTGTGCTGATGAAATGAAATGAACGAACTTCATCTCCGTCTCTGAAGCTTCGGAAACTTTCGCGAATGAATTCTCAAATCTCAAAGGATTAAACGAACCGAATTAAAGAAACTGATTCATTTTATTTTAATCACAAACATTTCTATGACTGCAGAATGGAAATGTGGATGTTTTTCAGTGGAAGATTATTTTAAACACACACACACACACACACAAAATTGCTTGCACATTTTTCTCTCTATACAGTATGTGTGGTACATAACAGATTCGTTCTAATAATAATAATAAATGTAAAATTTAGAACATTGTTCATAAAGAGTTTAAGTCATCTAGGATACACCGATTAAGAATTTTTAAACATTTTACATGATGCTCTGATTGATCTGTGGACGCTAAAAAAACAAAAAACACCCACCTTGCAGATTTGGTGTGTGAGAGTCAAAAGTGGATAAAGAACGTAATCACAGTTTGTCGTTTATGAAGCGGATTTTAGATGAGTTTGTTTAGAGAGAAACGTTTGAAGGCTCTGTGCAGCTGGAAAAGGCCACAGTGTGTTTCTGGGTAAAAACCTAAACCTCAGGCTCTGGATTCCTAACTGAATCACGCAGGTGTGTGTGTGTGTGTGTGTGTGTGTGTGTGTGTGTGTGTGTGTGTGTGTGTGTTGAAGCCACACTGCGTTGTGTAGGAGACACTGTCAAAAATAAATGCCTCCCAGTGAAAGTTAAACCCTTCGTCTAAACGTTTTTATCGCCGATTAAACCAGGCGATTAAAGTCCGACTCTACAGAAACGTTCAGAAAGGATTTTCATGACATAAGTCTTCACACGATTCATGTTAGAGTTAGAAGAGCTGCGCATCTGACGTTACAAAGTTCTGTGCTTTCCTGCATTTTTCCTCTTCAATTCAAAGCTAGATGATTTCTCTCGTTCTTCTGTGGACTTGTCTTGTACGAGAGATCAGCGAGTTCAGCGACCACACTGTAACACACGCCACGTCGTGGAAATAAAAACAACCGACGACACAACGACAGGAAGGTGCGAAGTAGCAGATGAACCGTCGCCAGCCCGAAGCTGATTGTTTTAAAAATAAAACTGTTCTCTCTAAGTTGTAAAAAAGCAGCCGTGACGCCTCAAAGAGAAAGCTGGATTGCTTTGAATCTGATTGATACAAAGTGCTGACACTGGAGACTCCTTCCAAACATGTTGTTTTCTTATGGAAAACTCTGTGATTCCACACGGTGTTTGTTCTAAAAAAATATTCCTCGAAATCCTTCTGACCAATCAGGATCCAGAATTCAACAGCAGGCGTCCGATTAAATCAACTGAACGGCAAATTTATGTTTGTAGAAGAGGATACGATTATATTTATTTTTTACTTATTATTTTTACTTATTTTTACTTCTTATTATTACTGTTAGATGTTGCAATTTTCAGACAATATCAGATACAAGTAGAGGAGAATGAACCTGAAGGATTAATGAAACACATCCTGCTGTAATTTGTAGTTCAGAGTGTGACAAAGCTGTTAGAGGAATAACTGTGAAACAATATATCTGTCATCTGTGTTGCAATAAACATCCACCAGCCACATAGAAACTGTTACACACACACACACACACACACACACACACACACCTGGCAAGCTAATCAAGATTTGGAGCAAAAAATGTTTGAAAAATAAATAAACTGTTTTTTTTTTCTTTCCGGAAACACGGCCCGTTAACGCTCTGCTTTATTTCTTTGTTGCTCTAAACATCTGTTTTGTCTTTTCTCCTCCTTTGTCTCTTTAAGAAAAATGCCTCGCTCTTTTTTGGTCAAGAGCAAGAGGGCGGGGTCTCATTCGTCACGCTCCGCCCACTCCTACACCTACCCCTCTGACGGACCTGTCGGAGCCTTGTCCGCCGTCTCCCCAAGGAGCAGCTCACCTGTAGCCCTAGAGCTCAGCCCGAAGATGGCGTCAGCCCCCGGTTACCCCGCCTCGCACTCCCACTGGGTTTCCATGGAAACCAGCCCAAACTCCACCTCCCAGGCTGAGAACTGGGGTCTGTGGAGAACAGGTAAACTACAGGGTCTCTGATTATATGGCTTCTGATCAAAATGTTAGCTCGGACGGTGTTGCCAGGTCCTCTTGTGTGGAGCTCAGATATTTCAATTTAGTTGTTCGTTAAAGACGAATATCAGAGCTGATGAAGTTTAGATGAGAGGATTGAGAAAAGATTGATGAGAGGAGGAGAGGAGTGCGATGGATGAGAGGAGGAGAGGGGTGAGTTGGAGGAGAGGAGAGGAGGGGTGTGTTGGAGGAGAGGGGAGTGTTGGAGGAGAGGAGAAGAGGGGAGTGTTGGAGGAGAGGAGGAGAGGGGAGTGTTGGAGGAGAGTGGTTTGTTGGAGGAGAGGGGTGTGTTGGAGGAGAGGAGGAGAGGGGAGTGTTGGAGGAGAGGGGTGTGTTGGAGGAGAGGGGAGTGTTGGAGGAGAGGAGGAGAGGGGTGTGTTGGAGGAGAGTAGTTTGTTGGAGGAGAGGAGGAGAGGGGTGTGTTGGAGGAGAGGAGGAGAGGGGAGTGTTGGAGGAGAGGAGGAGAGGGGTGTGTTGGAGGAGAGTAGTTTGTTGGAGGAGAGGAGAGGGGTGTGTTGGAGGAGAGGAGGAGAGGGGAGTGTTGGAGGAGAGGAGGAGAGGGGTGTGTTGGAGGAGAGTAGGAGAGGGGTGTGTTGGAGGAGAGTGGTTTGTTGGAGGAGAGTGATGGATGTGAGAAGAGTGATTGGAGAGAGGATGAGAGGAGAGTAATGGTGCAGAGGAGTGTGATGGGTGATCCCATGTATGTGTGTGTGTGTGTGTGTGTTTGCAGATAAACAGGCAGGTGAGAGTGAACATCCCCCAGCATGTCCCTTACTATGGTCTCCTGCACTGAGCCACACCTCCAGCTCTCACAGGGAGCAGGAACTGGAGCGACTGGTGCAGGTGCTGCTGAGCCACAGACTGCAGGAAAACCCCAGCACTCCACTGTGTGAATGTCCACTCTGTGAGAAGGTCAGACCATCTCTCACAACTCTACACAACTCTATACAACAATGCACAACACTGTACAACACAACCCACGTCTGCACAAAATGTACAACAGTACACAGCTCTACACAACGATGCACAACTTTACAAATCTCTGCACAGCTACAATTATAGACTGTCTAACACAACTCTTTACAACTCTACACAATGCTTCACAACACTGTAGAACTTTACACACCACTACACATAGCTCTGCATTACATGACACAACTTTACAAATCTCTGCACAGCTACAATTATAGACTGTCTAACACAACTCTTTACAACTCTACACAATGCTTCACAACACTGTAGAACTTTACACACCACTACAAATAGCTCTGCATTACATGACACAACTTTACAAATCTCTGCACAACTCTGATCAACGGTACATGACTCTGCACAACTACATGAACGCACAATTCTTCACAATGTAACGTAAAGTTGTGCAGAGTTTTGGAGTGTATAATCCTGCAAAATCATCCTCTATACATCTCTGCACAGTTATGTACAACATCACACAACTCTCTGCAACCCATGCTTTGGAACTATTTAAAACTCTTCAGCAATTTCTTTAATATTTGTAAAAAACTTTTCAGAATTCATGAGAAATTCTTGTGTGTTCCACGTGTCTCAGGTTCTGTCGTCAGCTGTTGGTTTGGTGACTCACCTGCGCAGGTCTCACATCAACAGAGCCACAGTTACACCCACAGGGTTGGGTTTCAACACACAGCATCATGGGATCAGACCCTCAGCTGGATTCTACGGCAGGGCCAAAGTAAGACAACGCTGCGTGTGTGTGTTTTAGTCATTCGATTCTAGGATGTTATTTTGTACAGAATTAATAAAGGTCGACTTGTGTGTCTTCAAAGTGTGCAGGTTAATAAATGACACTGTGTGTGTGTGTGTTTGTGTGTGTGTGTGTGTCAGGAGCGCAGTTTTGTCTGTAAGGTGTGTGGGAAGGTGTTTAAACGCTCGTCGACTCTCTCCACTCACCTGCTGATCCATTCAGACACTCGACCTTACCCCTGTCAGTACTGTGGCAAGAGATTCCATCAGAAATCTGACATGAAGAAACACACCTTCATACACACTGGTGAGACACACAGACACACAGACACACACACACACACAAACACAAACATACACACACAAACACAAACATACACACACACAAACACAAACACACACAAACACACAAATGTAGCCAGCAAATGTCCCTTCAAGTTAGCAATTGTCTTAGGCAGACGCTAACATAGCTAGCTAAAGTGTATATTTTCTTTAGACTTATTTGCTTAGTTGCCCTGTAAATAAATTTGCCCTGCATTAAAAACGTTACTGACACAAGCTAACATCGCTAATGTCACCACAGTGAATGGACTAGCGACTATAGTGCTCTAAAAAACTAGCTTTATGGTCATAGAAGTGATTATAGAAGAATACAGGCAACAATTAAAGTAGCTATTTAATATTTTGACTGAAAATTAGCTGTAGCTAACTTAGCTAGTGATTCCTCTTAGTAACTCAATCTAAACAGTTAGCCAGGAATAATACAGAAATGATCTTAAACAAAGAAAACTGGATGTCTAGTACTTAGCTGCGTGGAAAATAATACAAGTGTTCAAGACAACACAGGCACAAGCTAACACAGCTAAGGTTTCCAATGACAACTGGCTAACTAACTTAGCCCACTTTAGCCTAATATAGCAGGCTATAGTTAACACTATAGTTAATATTTGATTTGTCACTGATCATCCAGGAAGATGAAATATTCTGTAGCTACTGTTTCTACTGAAAATTAGATGAAGTAATTAGTGATAACCTATTTAACTATCAAGCATAGTATATACTATTAAAAAAAACAAATAATAAATACATACAATACAAGCCCAAGTTAATATAAATGCTCAATGTGATTAGTTAGACTATACAGTACATGTGCTAACGTATGCGCTAGCTTCATAGTGTAAATGGATTTTGAAGCCTATATATTGATTTATTGAGTGTTCCAGATGATAAAAGGTACAAGCTAAAGGTATTTTCTGAGGTAAAGTGTTGTGTTATTGTACACCAAGGGATTCTTTATCCTCTTTTTCCTCTTGTTGGGTGTGTGTTGGTTTCTGACAGGCGAGAAACCCCATGTGTGTGTGGTGTGTGGGAAGGCGTTCAGTCAGAGCTCCAACCTGATCACGCACAGCAGGAAGCACAGCAGTTACAGACCCTTCCACTGCCCTCACTGCCCGCTCAACTTCCAGAGGAAACTGGACCTGCAGCGCCACCTGGAGACACACTCCAGCACCGACAGCAGCACAGCCTACCAGAGCAGCCTGAGTTAGCGCTCGCCGCTAAATACACAACGCTGCAGTGTACAGAACGTGTAGTTTAGCCTTAATAGCATCTGGAAATGCCTTGAAAAACAGATGTGCTTTGATGAATATACAAATAAAAAGCTTTTATGGTTTATTGTTTTTTCCTTTTCCCAAGTTTTTTCTCGAGATCGTGAGTTAGAGAAAGAGAGAGAGAGAAAAGAGATTAGCCTTTCTACACAGAAAGGTGTTTGTTTGTTCGTTTCTTTTAAATTTCCATTACAGTTACCATAGAAACAGTTTTAAATATGATGGAATATGATGGACGTCCATCAGGTTCTTCTGAAGTGTTTGGATGAGTGACAACGAACGTAGGGATGTGGTAGCTTAGTGGTTAAGGTGTTGGGTTACCAAGCGGAAGGTTGTGAGTTCGATTCCTACATCCACCAAGCTGCCACTGCTGGGCCCCTGAGCAAGGCCCTTAACCCTCAATTGCTCAGTTGTATAAAAATGAGATAAAATGTAAGTCGCTCTGGATAAGGGCGTCTGCTAAATGCTGTAAATGTAACAAACTTCATTTAATGTCAACGAAGATGAACGTGATAAAGAATAAACAGAAAAGGAAGAACACTTTGTGATTACAAATTTATTTTATTGTTGTCTCAACAGGGAACAAGGAACGATAGAAACACTGAATCACAATCACAACTCACACACACACACACACACACACACACACACATTAATATGTAGAACACTGGTCATTAGTCTAGAAATAATTAATCTATAAATAATTAGTGTGAAGCCATTTTAATTGCCTGTACTTAAAAGCATCTCAAGCTACATGTTTTTTTTTGTGTTTTTTTTACAAGTCTGCAAAAAGCTAAAGTACAATGTTCACTTTTTATCCTTTTATAGTTACACTTCATGTTGAGGAACGTCAGCAAAATAAGTTGACTTACGTTCTAGCAGCTATAAACAGTCGCCATCTCAACTGCCTCTTTTTCTCCCTCTCGTGAAGTAAATAAAACAAAAAACACTTGTTGTGTTAACTTGTTGTGTAAACACTTTCTGACCAATCACAGTCCAGATTTCAGCATATCTGTGGTGTGGGACGCTTCACGTAACACGCAGGTCAATAAGCAGTTTTTAAAGGTCAACATCTGCCCCAGTGGTGCTGATTCAAGTGGTTTTACACCGAGAGGCTCGTTAATGAGTTTAATGTCCATGGCTCATGACGTTCCAGTTTAATATGATGCACGGGATTGTCCAAATGTGTCCTGCAGTCGGACACCTAGCATATTACTCTCTCTCTCTTTCTCTCTCTCTCACACACACAGACACAGACACACACACACACACACACACCATCCAGTAAAGTGCCACTGAACAGTAATATAAATAGTTATTTCTATGCTCCACATAAAAACATTAACACACAACATCCTTCCGTTGAGATAGGGTCTTGTGGACTGTACCACTGTGGTGGTCTGGCAGGGGGGAGGGGGAGCACACCCACCTCTACACCGAACTGGTGGTTGTTTGTTCCACCGGAGACATGGGGCTCCAGGAACTCGGGATCTCCTGGAGACTGTCTCTACGCACAATCGCACGTCTCCCTGGCAACAACACCACATGACATTCTTCTAGAATAGTGATGCACAACGTCTTGCATAAGTATTCACCCCCCTTAGCCTCCCCCACTCCAGGCACTCTTTCCTTAAACTTTCCAAATTTGTCAGTGTTTCAGCCTGGAAGTGAAATGGACTTCATTGGTGAAACTACATGAAATGTTAAACTAATCTCAGAGTGTTTCACAGGACATCTGCACTCCTGAGAGCTCACCAGTGTGTTAGATAACGGGGTGTGTTGCTCTGTTCTGTACCTGTGCAGGAGTAGATGCACCACAGTGCCCCCATCAGGACGACTCCCATCAGGAACGCTGCGATCACGCTGATCAACACGGAGCTCACGACTAAACACAAACACAAGACACCTCAACTCCAGTGTGACCTCTGATATACTGTACAAGCCACACCAGTGTCATAATGTGTGTGTGTCTTTACCACTGTTAGGTAAGCTGTGCGTAGACATCACTGTCTCCGTCGCACGAGGCTTCTGAGCCAGTTTATCTTTAAAACAAGAAAAACACCAACATATAAACACACAAACACACAACATATAAACACACAAACACACAACATATAAACACATAAACACACCAACATATAAACACATAAACACACCAACATAAACACATAAACACACAAACACACCAAAATATAAACACATAAACACACAAACATATAAACACATAAACACACCAACAACAAACACACCAACATATAAACACAAACACACAAACACACCAACATACAAACATATAAACACACATATCAAAAGAATATCAACAGAAATCAAATTATTCAAGATAAATTAAAAGAAATCAACTTTATTTTCTCTTTGTAGATATTTATATATTGTGATGTAATTAGTGTGAGTGTGATGTTCTATTGATCTACTGTTGTAATGCTGTGCACTGACCAGCAGGAGGCGGCACGAGACCAGCCAGTGCATCAGGGAGATATGTGACCAAGACCGGCCTGGACAAGTTCCTGTATTCACACTGAGAGAGAGACAGACAGAGTGAGAGAGAGACATAGTGAGAGAGAGACATAGTGAGAGAACGAGAGAGAAAGAGAGAGAGAGAGAGAGAGAGAGAGAGAGAGATTCTGACAATAGTGTGTTAAAATTAGTTCATCAATCTGTCCATCATCCAGTTGCTGTGGCACTGAGATAAAGCTCATGTGTATATTTCATTATCTGATTCTCTTTATTTCTTTTACTTGGGATAATAAAGAGGCTAAAAATCTTAAGTTTCATAGTAATATCTGTTTTATAATTTGTTTGTATTTTTGTGCAAAATTTCATACACACGTTCAGTCAGGAAGAACTTTCCAAGTTCCAAGGTTTTCATGTAGTGTGTGTGTTTGTGGGAGCAGTGTGTGTTACCTGTTGAGCTGCAGGTGTGTTTGTGGGAGCAGGTGTGTGTGTTACCTGTTGAGCTGCAGGTGTGTTTGTGGGAGCAGTGTGTGTGTGTTACCTGTTGAGCTGCAGGTGTGTTTGTGGGAGCAGGTGTGTGTGTGTTACCTGTTGAGCTGCAGGTGTGTTTGTGGGAGGAGGTGTGTGTTACCTGTTGAGCTGCAGGTGTGTTTGTGGGAGCAGGTGTGTGTGTTACCTGTTGAGCTGCAGGTGTGTTTGTGGGAGCAGGTGTGTGTTACCTGTTGAGCTGCAGGTGTGTTTGTGGGAGCAGGTGTGTGTTACCTGTTGAGCTGCAGGTGTGTTTGTGGGAGCAGGTGTGTGTTACCTGTTGAGCTGCAGGTGTGTTTGTGGGAGCAGGTGTGTGTGTTACCTGTTGAGCTGCAGGTGTGTTTGTGGAAGCAGGTGTGTGTTACCTGTTGAGCTGCAGGTGTGTTTGTGGGAGCAGGTGTGTGTGTTACCTGTTGAGCTGCAGGTGTGTTTGTTGGAGCAGGTGTGTGTGTACAGTCTCTGTGTGTCTCAGTGGCGTCTCCACACAGTTGCAGGCTGCAGTGCAGGAACTGGATGGAGTTATTAAACACCGGCCGCAGAATGAAGCTGAACCGGAGTTGGATCGTCTTCTCTTTCTTTTTTGCACTTTGTTTCTTTTCCACTCCTCTGGACACACTGTCTCTCATTCCCCGTAAATGTCTGTCTCTCCGGGTGTCTGAGGGAAGTCTCATCGTCCCCGTAGACTCTTCATCGTCACTCGGTTTAGGAGCAGGACGCTCCTCGTCCTCACTGGCATCCTGTTCTTTCTCAGCCACATGTTCCTCTGCTCTTTCTTCATCATCACTGTCTGGTTCTTCTTCTTCATTGCTCTCTGTGTCTCCATCTTCATCCTCACCTGCTCCACGCTCTGTCTGTGTCTCTGTGTGCATGATGAAGGATGAGTCAGCAGGACAGAAGTTTCTGATGATGGGCCAACCGATCTGAGCACGTGGGTCTGATAGAGGAGAGAACACACATGAGCGCAACTCCAACCTCTCACTGACCCCCACACTGCCTGAGATCTGAGAGTGAGAAAGATGCGGGAGAGAGAGAGACAGGGGGAGAGAGAGAGAGACATGTTAAACACTGAGTGGACATGTTTATGATGCAGGGCTGTCAAGTGTCACGCATTGAGAGTGACAGTCACGCATTTCAGTCTTTTGTCACGTTCTCCCGCCACACATCGTATTTCTCATGCAGAAAAACTTTTTGACTATTTATCATATATTTAATATTTAATATGCCACAGCGCCCAAACTGTATCAGTCCGCACCGCTTAGTCGAGCCTGACACTTATCAGCCAATCAAAAAAGAGGCTACACAACAGCCAATCAGAAAATAGCACTATTGTATCTGGGTAAGATTTAACGCAACAAATAAAAAAACAAACATATTCATTAGAGAGGGTATTTTCGATGGTCGGTTTGAACAAAACCTCAACACGAAACAGCTTGTCTCTGGACGGGACATTGTCCTTGTCTCTGGACGGGACATTGTCCTTGTCTCTGGACGGGACATTGTCCTTGTCTCTGGACGGGACATTGTCCTTGTCTCTGGACGGGACATTGTCCTCAATCATGACCCTAAAAAATATCTGGGCTTGAGCTGAACTGTTTTATATGGGAGCAACATTACAAATGATAAAGGAGTCCAAAAAGGCAACAAACACTTACAACACCAGCCATAATCTCTCTCTCTGTCTCTCTCTCTCGCTCTCTCACACACACATGCACGCACACACACGCGGGCACACACACACACGCACACAAATTAATAAATGGAAATTCAACAAATACTTTGTATTTGGTTAAATTGCGGTCAGCAATCCTTACCAAACACAACTCCCCCATTATTGTTTTTTTCTTTTCTTTCTTTCTTTCTTTCTTTCTTTCTTTCTTTCTTTCTTTCTTTCTTTCTTTCTTTTTCTTTTCTTTTTTTTTTTTTGGGGGGGGGGTTGGATATGTCACGCTTGCCTGTCTTCAAAACTTGAGAGCCCTGATGATGTGTCTAAAGGCTGTGTTGTTTTTGTAACCTTAATAAACTTTAAATTAAACTCTGTGTCTTCTCGTCTATATATCATCATTAGTCCTGAGTATCATAAACATGGTGAGACAATAGAATGTGGTGATGGACTGATGTGGAGATGTGGTGATGGACTGATGTGGAGATGTGGTGATGTGATGGGGTTATGTGGTGATGTTGAGATGGAGTGATGTGATGGGGTTATGTGGTGATGTGATAATGAGTTAATGTGGTGATGAGTTGATGGGGTGATGTAGAGATGGAGTGATGTGGAGATGGAGTGATGTGGTAATATGTTGTTGTGTATGTAGCTGACCTTGGCGTACACTCGTCCTTGAACCGTCACCACGCAGGGCCCCACTGCTTTCTGTTCAAACTTGTCGGTGGCAAACAGTTGCATGTTGAGTGGAGGACCACTGTGTGGGACCGGGAACCAGGCAGAGCCAGGGACAGGGGCAGGGGCGGGGCCTGGGGCAGGGCCAGGGTCAGAGGCGGAGCCAGGGGCTGAGCCGGAGCCTTTTCCACTACGCAGCATCCCCTGTGGCCTGGAGGACAGGCTCGGTGTAGATGCACTGCTGAGAGCAGGCAGAGGAGCTGCACAACTGAACTGAAACCAGAAGAAACAAAATACAGTATGATGATTATTATAGAGACCACGCCCACACTCTGAGAGACAGACACACAGGCCACGCCCCTTAACTCACATGAATAACCATCGGTGTCGATTCGTTGGCTGATTTCTCTCTTGTGGTTTCCAACATGTCGAGTGAAGGCTTAGACTTCCACAACAATATCTACACCAGGAAACACACGACAAGGTTTAACACCGTCGACTGACACCAGTTACAGTTCCACAACATGTGAAACCTGCAGGAAGTCAAGCATGTAAACATGTCTGTGTGTGAGAGTGTGACCTTCTCTCCTCTCCATTTGTCCTGAAGCTTTTTTAATACAGACATATTCTGCTGTTTCACATTTAATAATGGATTTACCTTTTGTAGGAAACCTGTGATCCGTACCAACATCTGCAGTCTTCAAATATTACAGTAATAATTAAACATATTTCTGAGCAACAGCATGAGTAACTACAAAAACCCCCCGTTATAGAAATGGTACAGTCCATCTTTTCTTGGTACAATCCATCAACGTTGTTCAGGACGTTATAACCCGGATCACTTATGTGGAAGACACAGCGGGGGACGTCACAACGTCACACACTCTCTCTCTCTCTCTCTCTCTCTCTCACACACACACACACACACACACACAGTGACCCAGGTCACATATGTATTTCCTGGCAGATGCTAACTCTAAGTGTTATGTGTGTAACAGGTCACGCTGTGGTCTGTCCATACAGTGAGCGAACCCGGTTCCAAACGTAATTACGCCATTATGAGACACTCGACAAAGAAAACCCAGCGGGGAGCTTTTCTTGGGCTGCAGCAGTAATCACAAGCAAAAAAAAGGGAGGAGTATGTTGGGTTAAAAAAAAAGACGTGGTCTGAGTGTCTCTTTCTCTGAAAGTCTTTTAACCTCCGAACCCAGTCACGTAAATACTTGGTGAAGTTAAAGCATCAACTTATAGTGATGTGATGTCACAAGACAAAAACCTGGACCAATCACGTCCAATATTTAAATGATTACTAGCGGCTGTATCGTAGCTGTAGTGTATTTTAACAGCAAAATCGCGGATCATGAAGTGAGTTAATTTATCAGATGTTAGTGTTATGAGGCCTTTTGGACAGCAGGAGCTTCACTTTAACATTATCTTCTTAATAAATGACTGATGCAACGGAGCTTCTTCTCCTTCCCTCTCTTTGTCTCGATGTCTTACTTTCACTCTGTCACTCTCGCTCTCCGTCTTTTTCGCTTTCTTAATGGCCTTGTGTCTCTCTTTCTCTCTCTCACTCTCTCTCTGTCTCAGTTCTGTGTCTGTATGTCTAGCTGTCTCTCTCTCTCTTTCTCTGTCCCTTTGTCTCGCTATCTCTGTCTCTCTGTCTTTCTCTCTTTCTTTATGTCTCTATCTTTGTGTTCCTGTCTCTCATGCTGATTTACTATCTGTATCTCTGTCTGTCTTAATTCCTCTTTTTTCGTTTCTCTGTTTTTCGTTTTCTGTGTCTGTCTGTATGTCTGTCTGTTTGTCCTCTCTCTCTTTCTCTCTCTCACCGTGTTTCTGTACTGCACTTCTCTGCCGTGTTGCTCCATCTCTCCTTCAGTCCCACAGGAAATGACTGGAAATACCAACAGGAAATGGCTCCCATTGGCCCGTGCCTGGCACAAGGGGTCCTTCAGGGTCACCGCCGAAACTGACAGAGCCAAAGCCTGCACAAATATATGTGTGTGTGTGTGTGTGTGTGTGTGTGTGTGTGTGTGTGTGTGTGTGTGTGTGAAAAACGATCCATGTTTTAGGAACACACTGCTTTATCAATTCCTGATTACAGTCAAGAAACAAAAAAATGTGTCATTGATGTGTTTTTAACAATGTGTGTGTGTGTGTCTGTGTGTATGTGTGTGTATGACCTGTAAGGAGCTTTTATCCACAGAGACAGCGAGGCGTCCATCCGCACATTGCACGCTGACGACCTTCCTGCTGTCCACAGCATCGTCGACCTCATGTGACATCCAACGTCTCAGCCACGACTCCTCCAGCTTCGCCTCCCTGACAGCCTGCACTGTGTGTGTGTGTGTGTGTGTGTGTGTGTGTGTGTGTGTGTGTGTGTGTGAGTGTGTGAAAGAGAGATAGAGAAATGACAGAGCAGGCATATTAAACATCTGTTTTAGATTTCCTGCACCTCAAGTGTACAACTGCAGTCCACAGCGTGTGATTTGAGACACAGCCTTTGCTCACACTGTAAACTTCAGACTGAGCTGCAGAAGTGTCTCTCTGTCCAGTCTCCAAAAATAGTTACTGACTCTTTTTAACTCTACACTATATCTGTTTACAAATCAAGGCCTTCAGCACACACGACCTGCTCAAGGAAGAGAAGTGTACGGTGTATTTTTAAAAATATTTTTACGTTAGCATGGCAGGAAGTAACCTGTCCACAACAAATGTGTCACGATCGTCATGATGTCACTGCGCTATAAGAGGAAAAATCTTGTGTCTTCGGGACATTCTAGGAACTGCGATAAGAGTATAACTCTGGTTCATATCGAGACGTGTGAAACAAATCGAAGGTTTTGTTGTTTATCTGTATAACACGGACCATGAGGTCGAACATCAGCCTGGAGCCTGTGAAGGACATCAGAGCATTTAATCAGGAGAGAAACGACAAAAACACCCAAACATCTGCAGCTCAGCTGAAGACACTGATTATATTGTTCTGTACGATCTCTCCTTTGAGCAGTGTGTGTGTGTGTGTGTGTGTGTGTGGTAACCTATTCAACTTAACAAGTATACATAATTATGTGCTAAAGACACTTTTAATATTAAAGAGTTACAGATCTGCTGTAAACTCTTGGTATTGTATCAGTCACAAAAGTACTTTTGTCTGTAAGGAGACATGAAGCACAGAGATGGATACAGACTGGCTAATTTCTGTCCTTACCTGTTCCGCCCCCTTTCAGCTTGATCACGAACCGATTGGCTAGATGAGCTTCAGTGTATGACATCAAAGAGGAAAAGCCGTTCTGATTGGCCCAGGTGAGCAGGTCAGGGGTTGTGATGAGGTCAGGGATGACGGTGCTGCTCATGGTGAGGTCGGGTTTGGGAGGATAGAGAGGCGTCACGCTGTGAGACGACTGTGAGAGAGAGAGAGGGAGAGAGAGAGAGAGAGAGAGAGAGACAGAGAGAGAGAGAGAGCAAGAGAGACAGAGAGAGAGAGAGAGAGAGAGAGAGAGAGAGAGAGAGAGAGAGAGAGAGAGAGAGAGAGAGCAAGAGAGAGACAGAGAGAGAGAGAAAGAGAGAGAGAGACGGAGAGAGAACACACATCAGCTTAACAAGATTTGATGTTAAGATCAGTTTCAGTGAAGGAAGAGACGTCTCACATGAACTGTGATGTGTCCACGGAGACCTGGAGTCACCAGAGCCCAGTTCACAGGAGCAGCACTGCTCAACACTAACACCACATTACACCAGCCAGCATCAGCCACCGGGGGCAGCAGAGAGACAGACACCTCCACCTGTAATGACCTGAGAGGAGCACATGACACCGTCAGACTGGATATCTGGCCTGTTTATGAAGTTACTTGTTCAGCTGTAGATGCAATGACTTATTTCCTATAAGACGTATTCACTCTGTTGGGTCCACAAACCTCACCAAGGGTTTCTGATTGAAGGACTGATCACAAGGGAAGTCTGGTGTCTGGTGTCGGTTTGCTCGGGAAATATGTCAAATTATTCATAGCACACGGCTAAACGTCTTTATCCACATGATGCACGCTAAGGCCATGAAGCTACCGAGCCACAGAGCTCATGGGAAGAAACTATGACTGAATAAGTTAATTAAATTGAGGTAGTGCGTTGACTCCAGCTCACCCACAGAGTCCAGAGCCGGCAGACCACAGCTTGATGACGTGCACCTCCGGGTTGAGAAGACTCTCTGAAGAAGCGCAGCCATTCACTTCCTGCTCCTGCAGCTTGGACACCATGTAGTTATGAGAGAGGAAGAGAGACTGCAGGCGACACACGCTCGGCATGCTGGGATCTGAGGGTCAGGGAAATAGAAGAGGGGCGACAAAAGACGAACACATTTTGGTATATATAGGTTGGGCTTTTGGCTCAATGTGTGTGTGTGTGTACCTTCTCCTAGGCGGAGGTAGACACGATTGGCGCTGGCTGAGTGTGTAAGAGAGGAGACAGTTGCGTGACGCTGAAGGGTCCAGCGCAGTAGAGCACGAGGTCGCCATGGCATCGATGGGATGGAATGGACTCGAGCCGATACACGTCCGTTCTCCAGTGTGGAGTTCTCTGAGACCTGCAACACACACACACACACACACACACACACACACACACAGGCACACACATACACACACTAACCATTCAAAGGGTTTGTCTTTTTATTAAGCACTCACACGCCCACACACACAATCACACACCCACACAAACAAAGTATAAGCGCTGACCTGCACCAGAACATGAAGATTCTTTGGCAGTCCTTCGCTCTCCAGTACCCAGTGCATGGCATGCTGGGAACTTAGTACAAGAATGACTGGGCGATGGACAGGATGTGAGTAGGACAGTGGCCTCAGAACCACCGTCACCTAGACAATGACAGATAAATCAGACAGACAAACTGATACACAGACAGACTAACAGACAGACAGACAGACAGGTAATAGTACCATTTTGTCAGTGCTGTGATTAGGTCTTGCCACAGAGATCACATGGGTCTCTTTAGCCCCGCCCTCTCTGGCAGCACAGCCTGGTCCCGCCTCAAAGCGCTCGAGCTGAGCATGCACAGGATGCAGCGCCCCTGCTGGAGAAACACTGCACTGCAGCATCACCTCACCTGCTCAAAGGCAGAGAAGATCCATTTAATCCAAACAACAAATACTCCTACATACATCAGCCTCAAACACACACACACACACAAACACACACACACATACAAAACTTACACCTAACTTCATTATTGAGAGTGATCCAGTATTCTTAATAAGTTGGAGTGTGTGTGTGTATGTGTGTGTGTGTGTGTGTGTGTGTGTGTATGTGTGTGTGTTTGTGTGTGAGTGTTAAATCAGACTCATAACTCATTTCATCTCCATCTTTATACTATATTACAAAATAGTAGTAAAGGCTCAAGACTGTTCTGAGGTGAAGGCCTGAGAGCTTGGAGAGAAGATAGGGTCAGACTCAGCCCTCATACACACGTAGGTGTCTGTGGCACTGCCCGGCGAAATGCTAACCTATTCACACACACACACACTTTAACACACACTCTCAAGGTGTGCCTGGCCTCATCGTGCGTCTTTAACACCACACTCTCCTCTCCTGTACTGTAAGACTTCTTTCTGAAATAATACACACGGCTTCGATCAGATAGCTGATCTCTTTAGACTTATAATAACTACAAGACCTTTACAGGAAATAATACTCTTTTGACATAAAGTGGGAGGAGCTTGTCTTAAGATGTAGATACGTAAATTTTACTCACACCAACCACAAAGGCTGCTTTTCTTTGTACCTGAAAGAGACCTAGTGAGTGAACGCTGAACTAAGTTAGCGAAATAATACTAAAAAGCTAAGCTAAAGGTGAAGACTGGACTAGCAAGAGAAATTTAAGATGAAGAGCTAAGTCCTGAGGGAGAGCTATATAAGTGAATGCTATATAAGTGATCCAACAAAGAAGGTTTGAGTGAAGAATAACTAGTAAATAATGACTAAATCAGCAAGTGAAAGCAAAGCTAGCAAATAAAAACTGAACTACAGAAATTTGAGATAAGTGAGGAAAGAAAAAAGTGCTAAGGGACAGCTAAACAAGTGAATGGAATGCTAAACTAGCCTGCTAATGCCATGCTAGCAAGTGAACAATGAACTAGCAAAGAAGATTACACTAGCAAGAGAAGGTTTAGATAAAGACCGAAGATTATATTAGTGAATAATGTCTGAAACAGCAAGGGAAAGATAAGCTAAACTAATGTGTGAAGACTAAACCATCAAGCAACAGCTAAACTAATGTGTGAAGACTAAACCATCAAGCAACAGCTAAACTAACAAATAAAGACGAAAGTATCATTTCTGTTAAAACATTGAGTGGAACTCCAGACCAGTCAGTGAAACTAAAGTTGCAAGTGAAGTCTAGCGAGCGAAAGGGTTGTGCTTTTGTGTTTAGTTTGGCTCGAGTGCTGCAGCAAGGCTTGTATTCTCGTCTCCAGTGAGATGTCAATCAAGTGCTTGTTAGAATATTAGGCCACGCCCAGTTCTCAGATCAGTCTAATAAGTGAGATATTAGATATTATTTATATATATCTTCTTGTAAAACACAGGGACAATACAGCCTCAGTTTACACACACACATACACACACACACACGTGCACACACACACACACTCCTGTCCCATACCTGCAGTTCCCGCCATGAACAGAAGGAGACAGATTAGAGCCCACCCTGACTGCAACATCATCTTCCCCTTTATTCAGAAGAGTTCAGCTTCAGAGGACTTCTGTTACGTACTGAGACACACGCACACAAACAGACACACACACACAAACACACACACAAACACACACACACACACACACACTGAGTAAGTTTCAAACGCAGAGGAAGGACAAAGAGCAATTCATAACAAAATCTTACATTCCAGAAAGTCAAGAAAGACAAAAAAAGCAACACAGTCTGGAGTGTCCAGAGCTCAAGTCCCTCCTGCCCTCACACACACACACACACCGCATCATTGGACTGAGAATGAATATCTCATTTGTATTTATTTTGTTCATAACGAAACCTTAAATTCCATAAACACCACAGCACCCAGACAGTGTGAATCAGCTGCAGTGTTTTTCAGTCTCCTGCATCTCAGTGGGGATCAGATGCTGATGTCTGATTAACTCAGCTTTACACTGTGGGTCAAACCTTGGGCTTGAAATTGGTTCAATATAGAGTTCTGCAAGACTAGTGTCATTTTACTGAGCTTAAAATTCCTGTAGTAAAGATTCTTGTACTAAAACACTTTTCTAAAGTTCCTGAGATTACACTGGGATAAAGTCTCTGACCTGAGCTAATGTCCCTTTACTACAATTGTGCACAAAATTATCTGCACTAAAGTTGTTGGGGACTAAAGTTTCAGTATTACAGTTTCAGAGATAAAGTTCTTGAATTTCCTGGAGATAAAGTTCCTGGAGATAAAGTTTCTGGGCTAAAATGCCTGTATTAAGATCCCTTTAGTAAAGTCCCTGTACTTAAGTTCCTATACTGATATTCTTGGGCAATGGTTCCTGTAATGAAGTCCATACAATAAGATTTCAGGGCTAAAGATCCTAGTCTAATGTTTCTGTACAAAGATTCATGTTATAAAGATCTTAGAAATAAATTTCCTTAGAAGTAAGGTTCCTGAGCTAAGGATCCTGAACTAATGTAACTGAGGTAAAGTTCCTGAGCTAAGGTTCCTGAACTAATGTTCCTGAGCTAAGGTTCCTTAACTAAAGTTACTGAAGTACAGTTCCTGAGCTGAGGTTCCTTAACTAAAGTTACTGAGGTACAGTTCCTGAGCTGAGGTTCATAACTAAAGTTACTGAGGTACAGTTCCTGAGCTGAGGTTCCTTAACTAAAGTTACTGAGGTAAAGTTCCTGAGCTAAGGTTCCTGAACTAATGTTACTGAGGTAAAGTTCCTGAGCTAAGGTTCCTGAACTAATGTTCCTGAGCTAAGGTTCCTTAACTAAAGTTACTGAGCTGAGGTTCCTTAACTAAAGTTACTGAGGTACAGTTCCTGAGCTGAGGTTCATAACTAAAGTTACTGAGGTACAGTTCCTGAGCTGAGGTTCCTTAACTAAAGTTACTGAGGTATAGTTCCTGAGCTGAGGTTCCTTAACTAAAGTTACTGAGCTGAGGTTCCTTAACTAAAGTTACTGAGCTGAGGTTCCTTAACTAAAGTTACTGAGGTACAGTTCCTGAGCTGAGGTTCTTAACTACAGTTACTGAGGTACAGTTCCTGAGCTGAGGTTCTTAACTAAAGTTACTGAGGTACAGTTCCTGAGCTGAGGTTCTTAACTAAAGTTACTGAGATACAGTTCCTGAGCTAAGATTCCTTAACTAAAGTTACTGAGGAACAGTTCCTGAGCTGAGGTTCTTAACTAAAGTTACTGAGGTACAGTTCCTGAGCTGAGGTTCCTTAACTAAAGTTACTGAGGTACAGTTCCTGAGCTAAGATTCCTTAACTACAGTTACTGAGGTACAGTTCCTGAGCTGAGGTTCTTAACTACAGTTACTGAGGTACAGTTCCTGAGCTGAGGTTCTTAACTAAAGTTACTGAGGTATAGTTCCTGAGCTGAGGTTCCTTAACTAAAGTTACTGAGATACTGTTCCTTAACTAAAGTTACTGAGCTGAGGTTCTTAACTAAAGTTACTGAGGTACAGTTCCTGAGCTGAGGTTCTTAACTACAGTTACTGAGGTACAGTTCCTGAGCTGAGGTTCCTTAACTAAAGTTACTGAGGTACAGTTCCTGAGCTGAGGTTCTTAACTAAAGTTACTGAGGAACAGTTCCTGAGCTGAGGTTCCTTAACTAAAGTTACTGAGGAACATTTCCTGAGCTGAGGTTCCTTAACTAAAGTTACTGAGGTACAGTTCCTGAGCTGAGGTTCTTAACTAAAGTTACTGAGGTACAGTTCCTGAGCTGAGGTTCTTAACTACAGTTACTGAGGTACAGTTCCTGAGCTGAGGTTCTTAACTACAGTTACTGAGGTACAGTTCCTGAGCTGAGGTTCCTTAACTAAAGTTACTGAGGTACAGTTCCTGAGCTGAGGTTCCTTAACTAAAGTTACTGAGGTACAGTTCCTGAGCTGAGGTTCCTTAACTAAAGTTACTGAGGTACAGTTCCTGAGCTGAGGTTCTTAACTACAGTTACTGAGGTACAGTTCCTGAGCTGAGGTTCTTAACTAAAGTTACTGAGGTACAGTTCCTGAGCTGAGGTTCTTAACTAAAGTTACTGAGGTACAGTTCCTGAGCTGAGGTTCTTAACTAAAGTTACTGAGGTACAGTTCCTGAGCTGAGGTTCTTAACTACAGTTACTGAGGTACAGTTCCTGAGCTGAGGTTCCTTAACTAAAGTTACTGAGGTACAGTTCCTGAGCTAAGATTCCTTAACTACAGTTACTGAGGTACAGTTCCTGAGCTGAGGTTCTTAACTGCAGTTACTGAGGTACAGTTCCTGAGCTAAAATTCCTTAACTACAGTTACTGAGGTACAGTTCCTGAGCTGAGGTTCTTAACTAAAGTTACTGAGGTACAGTTCCTGAGCTGAGGTTCTTAACTAAAGTTACTGAGGTACAGTTCCTGAGCTGAGGTTCTTAACTAAAGTTACTGAGGTACAGTTCCTGAGCTGAGGTTCTTAACTAAAGTTACTGAGGTACAGTTCCTGAGCTGAGGTTCTTAACTACAGTTACTGAGGTACAGTTCCTGAGCTGAGGTTCTTAACTAAAGTTACTGAGGTACAGTTCCTGAGCTGAGGTTCTTAACTAAAGTTACTGAGGTACAGTTCCTGAGCTGAGGTTCTTAACTAAAGTTACTGAGGTACAGTTCCTGAGCTGAGGTTCTTAACTAAAGTTACTGAGGTACAGTTCCTGAGCTGAGGTTCCTTAACTAAAGTTACTGAGGTACAGTTCCTGAGCTGAGGTTCTTAACTAAAGTTACTGAGGTACAGTTCCTGAGCTGAGGTTCTTAACTAAAGTTACTGAGGTACAGTTCCTGAGCTGAGGTTCCTTAACTAAAGTTACTGAGCTGAGGTTCCTTAACTAAAGTTACTGAGGTACAGTTCCTGAGCTAAAATTCCTTAACTACAGTTACTGAGGTACAGTTCCTGAGCTGAGGTTCTTAACTAAAGTTACTGAGGTACAGTTCCTGAGCTGAGGTTCTTAACTAAAGTTACTGAGGAACAGTTCCTGAGCTGAGGTTCTTAACTAAAGTTACTGAGGTACAGTTCCTGAGCTGAGGTTCTTAACTAAAGTTACTGAGGTACAGTTCCTGAGCTGAGGTTCTTAACTAAAGTTACTGAGGTACAGTTCCTGAGCTGAGGTTCTTAACTAAAGTTACTGAGGTACAGTTCCTGAGCTGAGGTTCTTAACTACAGTTACTGAGGTACAGTTCCTGAGCTGAGGTTCTTAACTAAAGTTACTGAGGTACAGTTCCTGAGCTAAGATTCCTTAACTAAAGTTACTGAGGTACAGTTCCTGAGCTAAGATTCTTTAACTAAAGTTACTGAGGTACAGTTCCTGAGCTGAGGTTGTTAACTAAAGTTACTGAGGTACAGTTCCTGAGCTGAGGTTCCTTAACTAAAGTTACTGAGGTACAGTTCCTGAGCTGAGGTTCTTAACTACAGTTACTGAGGTACAGTTCCTGAGCTGAGGTTCCTTAACTAAAGTTACTGAGGTACAGTTCCTGAGCTGAGGTTCTTAACTACAGTTACTGAGGTACAGTTCCTGAGCTGAGGTTCTTAACTACAGTTACTGAGGTACAGTTCCTGAGCTGAGGTTCCTTAACTAAAGTTACTGAGGTACAGTTCCTGAGCTGAGGTTCTTAACTACAGTTACTGAGGTACAGTTCCTGAGCTGAGGTTCTTAACTAAAGTTACTGAGGTACAGTTCCTGAGCTAAGATTCCTTAACTAAAGTTACTGAGGTACAGTTCCTGAGCTGAGGTTGTTAACTAAAGTTACTGAGGTACAGTTCCTGAGCTGAGGTTCTATCTAAAGTTACTGAGGTACAGTTCCTGAGCTGAGGAATATTTAACTAAAGTTACTGAGGTACAGTTCCTGAGCTAAGATTCCTTAACTAAAGTTACTGAGGTACAGTTCCTGAGCTGAGGTTCCTTAACTAAAGTTACTGAGGTACAGTTCCTGAGCTGAGGTTCTTAACTAAAGTTACTGAGGTACAGTTCCTGAGCTGAGGTTCCTTAACTAAAGTTACTGAGGTACAGTTCCTGAGCTGAGGTTCTTAACTAAAGTTACTGAGGTACAGTTCCTGAGCTGAGGTTCTTAACTAAAGTTACTGAGGTACAGTTCCTAAGCTGAGGTTCCTTAACTAAAGTTACTGAGGTACAGTTCCTGAGCTAAGATTCCTTAACTAAAGTTACTGAGGTACAGTTCCTTAGCTGAGGTTCTTAACTAAAGTTACTGAGGAACAGTTCCTGAGCTGAGGTTCCTTAACTAAAGTTACTGAGATACTGTTCCTGAGCTGAGGTTCCTTAACTAAAGTTACTGAGGAACATTTCCTGAGCTGAGGTTCCTTAACTAAAGTTACTGAGGTACAGTTCCTGAGCTGAGGTTCTTAACTAAAGTTACTGAGGTACAGTTCCTAAGCTGAGGTTCCTTAACTAAAGTTACTGAGGTACAGTTCCTGAGCTAAGATTCCTTAACTAAAGTTACTGAGGTACAGTTCCTGAGCTGAGGTTCTTAACTAAAGTTACTGAGGATACAGTTCCTGAGCTGAGTAATATTTAACTAAAGTTACTGAGATACAGTTCCTGAGCTGAGGTTCCTTAACTAAAGTTACTGAGGAACATTTCCTGAGCTGAGGTTCTTTATCTAAAGTTACTGAGGTACAGTTCCTGAGCTGATGTTCTTAACTAAAGTTACTGAGGATACAGTTCCTGAGCTGAGGAATATTTAACTAAAGTTACTGAGGTACATCTCCCAACAGGAACAACAGGAAGTGTAACTTTTTCACACTCTGTACAGAGTTATAGCAGCACATCACAACATCACATCACAACACAACATCACAACATCACCATATCACATCACAACATGACATCACAACATCACAACATCACAACATCACATCACATTACAACATCACATCACATCACATTACAACATCACAACACATCACATCACATCACAACACAACATCACATTACAACATCACAACACATCACATCACATCATATCACAACACAACATCACATCACAACACAACATCGCAACATCACAACCTCACAACATCACATCACATCACATCACATTACAACATCACAACACATCACATCACATCACAACACAACATCACATTACAACATCACAACACATCACATCACATCATATCACAACACAACATCACATCACAACACAACATCGCAACATCACAACCTCACAACATCACATCACATCACAACATTACAACATCATCACAACATCACATCACCTCACAACATCACATCACATCACAACATCACATCACTTTACATCACATCACATCATCACATCACAACATCACATCACATCATCACAACATCAGAGTCTGCAAGTAAACTGCAGAGCAGCTGAAACCCATAAAACAGTCACACAGTAAATGATGATATAGAAATAAGTTTAGTTATTCTACAGATAAATAAACACAGCTATAGGAAGAAACAGGAGCAAAAAACATCGTTAAACAAAAACAAACAAACATCTGCAATACAAAACAAAAGTAACACAAATTAATGACCGACAGAGACAAAATATTGTTTTGATAAAAAGGCAGACAATAAAAAAGCATTAAATCTGACTTTATTACCGGCTTATAAATAGCGCGATGTCCATCACATCTGCGTCGGCACGCGCAAAAAGTTTACCAAAGAACTGTTCATTATTATGCTAAAGAATAAAACAGTCCCATAGATTGTACTACAGTGTGTGTGTGTGTGTGTGTGTGTGTGTGTGTGTGTTGGATACACCCACCTGTGTCGATCGGTGGTCCCAAATGACATCACCGGCGCGCAAGGAATCAGCTTTAAGGGCTCTGTTCAGACGCCGCATATTTAAGTATGAGGACACACACGCACACACACGCACACACACACACACACACACACACACACACACACACACACACACGCTGATTCTGATAGACTGATAAAAAAGCTTAAAGTTCAGCCTGCAGTAGAGAGAAGAGCAAATCAGAGTTGATGATACTGAATTATACAGAGACGGGGAAAGTTTATCTGGACAAGGGGACGAGAAGGGGCGTGGTTTAACATGCGAGTAGGGGCGGGGTTTCAGGATGATTGACAGAATGGCTATTGAACCTTAAAAATTCAAGGAGAACTTTCATCCATACTGTATAACTGCAGGGTGTCAGAAGAGTCTCCATGCACAGGGGAAATCAACACTGTTTATTTTTTTAAGCAGGTTCTAACATTAGAATTCCTGATTAATTATTAGATTACATGATTAATTATTCATAATGATTTTTTTTTGAGTATTCAAGCACTTTTCCTATTTATGCATGATATCTTTTGCCCTTGTACAGATCCACATAAATAAAGATATGCTTAATAAACTAACTGATAGGGAGAAAAACATTCACATCCCACACGTGTCCAGCATTAGCACTAAGCTTGGAGATTAAAGTCTCCAGATGTCTACAGACACAAGTTACTGTATGTTTACAGCAAAGTGGTTCATCTTCAATTGCATTAAGATGTTGAGGTTCCATATAAAGAGCTCTCGGGTTCCTGTGTAAAGCCTTCATACATTTTCAATGGGATTTAAACAGGAGTCTTAATCTTCATACTTCTTTTTTTAGTTAGCAGTATTAAGTTATTTCAGTCTTAAACAGTATTACGTTATTTTACTCACTATGAACATGAAATTAATGAAATACGAAGTGACCAAGTGACTCACAGCCAGTGTACGATATACAAATGGGCAGAACCAAGGAGACACGTTTCACAGCACCGCAGTCCATCGTCTAGCACTTTTCATTCTTCTACACTTGTTCATGTTGCTCTGTTAAAAACCACCATGACATTTTTAAAATGTCACACTGTATATCTGTTCTGTTCTGTATTTATAATAATAATACAGCATATGATTAAAGTTACAGTTTTTGAGAAAACAGGAGCAAGTTTGTGGAACAGACATAACAGGAAAGAACGAACAATACGAGTAAAAGAAGGCCACTAATTACAGCTCTATATGGGACGCTGGTTTTATTTATCTCCACATATAATGAGTCAGAAGTGCATTTTTCTGCTAACGCACACATTAAATGCTAGCAGTGTTTGTCTAAATGCGTCACTTGTGTGTGTATGTATGTATATACATCTGCACATAAACAAACAAACAAACAAACAAACAAACAAACAAACAAACAAATAAATAAATAAATAAACCCCTCTGACTAACAAATCACTGACACTGGAGACTCCTTCTATAAATGTTATATTTAGTGATGAAGGTTTAGTGGAGACAAACTCAACTTCTCAGTAGTACAAACCTAAGAATGATCTTTTTTTTTTTTTTTAATGAATTTTCCTACTTTATTCAAACAGTTATTACTTCTTGTTTTCCATGTTTGCTAGTTTCTAAGTGAGGGTGTGTTAATGATGCTGTGTGATCCTTAAACAAGCAAGAGACAAAAAAGAGTTTGTTAATTTTTATTTTTTTTATTTTTAAGTTAATCCCCGTTCATGAGGTTATGAACACATATGACAGATGAACCTCAACTCACATAAACTCACATTATTTATGTATTTATTTTTTTTTACAAAGAAAGTGAAGGTGTGGATTTAGCAAAACACACACACACCACACACACACCACACACACACACAATAGTGGCATACTGGTCAGGATCATGTCTGTGAATATTAAGAGATGAAGTGTGTTCTAGCTCCCTCTTGTGGTGTGTGTGTGTAGATGTGTTCTGAATAACATAAAATATGGGAATGGGAACAACTGTAAGGTTCAGCAAGATGAATGAGGAGAAGCAGCAGCTTTAACACTGCAGCAACTCAACACAATATGACTTATGAAATCGTCACACGCCTCACACCAACATACACCTCATACATACACACACCTCACCTCATACATACGATATGTCCTCATCATAAAGCTTGCTCAGGCTTCAGCTACTGTGTTTGTGCTCAGTTTGGTTTATTTTTATGTTGTACATGAGATTGATGCGTGTTGCAACAGTCCTGAACGTTACACTAATGCAGTGGCAGTCATGCGCATGGCGTCACTTTACCTCTCCACAGCCACCAGATTTACCACCTGAGCTGTAAATTCATCGAGCACAAATGACATGAAGAATCTAGATGTAGTAATCACACTCAATTTAATATGTACATGTTAAGGGTTAAATAATTCTTCCAAATGCACTGTATTGTTTTGTTTAGATTTAATAAGCTGCTCCTGTAACTCTGAAGCTCTTATTGTTTTTCTGCAGAATCAGCAAAATTATTCAGTTTTAATTAAGTCTGTAGCCTTTGAAGTAGAAGAAAGTGGAGATGAAAATCCCAAAATTAACCTTGTGCTATAACGGACATCCTGAGTTTCAGAACATCATGGTGAATTTTCGGCTTTTTCTGCTGTATGCAGTGCGACGAGCTGGACTGCTGCACACACTGATGTATGAGAGACAGTCTAAAACTGGAGCAGGGATGAAGATGTAGATCTGGACAGAAAGACAGTGATGGGAACTAGGATAACTGGAGGGACTGTGAGGACTGTGGGGACTGGAGGGACTGTGGGGTACTGCGGGGACTGTGGGTACTACAGAGACTAGAGGGACTGGAGGGACTGTGGGGACTGGAGGGAATGTGGGAACTAGGGGGACTGGGGGTAATGCGGGGACTGTGGGGACTGGGAGTACTGGGGGTACTGCGGGGACTGGGGGTAATGCGGGGACTGTGGGGACTACAGAGATGAGGGGGACTGGAGGGACTGTGGGGACTGGAGGGACTGTGGGGACTGGGGGTGCTGCGGGGACTGGGGGTACTGCGGGGACTACAGAGACTAGGGGACAGGGGGTACTGCGGGGACTGGAGGGACTGTCGGGACTGGGGGTACTGCGGGGACTACAGAGACTAGGGGGACAGGGGGTACTGCGGGGACTACAGAGACTAGGGGGACTGGGGGTACTGTGGAAACTGGAGTGACTGTGGGGACTAGAGGGACTGCGGGGACTAGGGGGACTGTGGAGACTGGAGGGACTGTGGGGACTAGGGGGACTGGGGGTACTGCGGGGGCTACAGAGACTAGGGGGTCTGGGGGACTGGAGGGACTGTGGGGACTGGGGGTACTGCGGAGACTGGAATGACTGTGGGGACTGGTGGGACTGCGGGGACAGGATGAACTGATCCTTATTCAGCTCTTATTCAATAAACCTGAGCCGTTCCAGTGATCTTCATCTCATGTAAATAGTTCCTCTCCTGTCCTCTCTCTCCACCTCTGATATGTGTGACGTGTTCGCTTGCCTCCTTCATGTTCCTGAGTCCCTGACCTGATCCTCTCTTTATCCTGTAACCTCACGCACAGAGAACATACAGCATTGGAACACAGCCCAAATCCCCCAGTCACAGTATATGGTCAATGTGCGGTCTGTGTTTCTTTAGCCCTTGTCCTGTGATCCCTAGCATAGGTCTGAGACGTAGTCAAAGTCTTTGAAGCAGTCCTGATCTTTGCGTGACAGGGTCCTGGGTTCACGAGGTGGAGTCAGAGTGGGAGCCTCCCTCGTGAACTCCGCATCAAAGTTACTCACGTCCTCCTTCCCTCCTAACGAGGGCATGAAGGGAGGGTCCACCTTCCTCTGCAGCAGAGCCTCCCAGTCCATTTCCTAAACAGAGAGAGAGAGAGAGAGAGAAAGAGAGAGAGAGAGATGTAAAAAAAATACATGAAAATCTACGTCATTTATTTCTATTGATTTTAAAGTGACACCACTACACCTGCTCCCAGACCTCATGTCCAAGTTCATTCAGTTTAGTTTTATCTGTGTGGAGCTTTTGTGTGTGTGAGATGATCTCCCTCTTTTGTGAGACTTCTGAATTAAGAGTCTGCTGAAACGCTGAGAAAGGAGGTGTGTTTCCTCACCCTAAAGAACGGCTGCTTCTTCACCTCTTCTGCGTCTCTCTCACTGGAGCCCAGCCTCCTCTCTGGGTTTCTCCTTAGCAACTGTCAATCGGATGAAACACAAGAAACACAACCAGCTTTTATCTCAGGATCGATCGTCATCTAGTTTATGGAATGTCTTAATCAACTAAAAAACCCGAGATACACACAATAACGAGGCTCGGTTTTAATGACGGTGATATAAGCTGAAACTCTGATAACAAGGTTTTTTTTTTTACAATTGTTTTTCTTTTCTTTAGCAGGGATTCTTGACATTTTCTGTACCCAGGGACTCCATGTACAAGAGTTAAACATTTCCATGGAAACTCTCGGTATGGATTTCATAAATATTTTGTTTATTAAAGCCCTAGAGCCTTGTATGCCTGAGCTCTCCGCTAACAGGTCCAAGCTGACTCGAGGTTATATTGAGGTTTGGGTTAATCCTATTGGTTATAATAATGCAGAAATAAAGAGAATGACCTCACAGAGCCATGGGAAGAGAGAGATAGAAAGAGAGAGAGATTTTCTTTGCCTTGTGCTCTCACTCTAAGGATTAAGATATAAGAAGTAAAATGAAAAGAAACCCCAGCCGGTTTGTGCTCCGGGTTGTTGCTTTACACTGAAAACCTTTTGCGTTTGAAAACGTTCAAAAGGTGAACAGAGAAAAGAGATCAGAATTTCATCTTTCATTATCTGATATTTACATTCAGAAGTTAGCTAAACGTTGTGGAATACAGCAGACCTCCCAATATTTACATCATCAAAAGTATTGGAACAAACATGAGGCATTAATAATACAGTCCCTACAGTCTGGTCTGAAAAAGAAAAAAAAAATGTCTACACAAAATAAATACCATAATTCAACAAAACACCAAAATTCTGTTTGCTTTAAAGTACAAATGAATTAACGAAGTCACGTTCTTGGTTTTGTGGTCACATCTGCAGCAGAATGCAACAAAAATACTGGAGTCTCTCTAAAGTTTGATTAAACTTCTGTGAAGTGAAGGGAAGTGGGCGGAGTTAATCTTATGTATTGCTTAGATATGGTACAACCTCGGAAATCACCAGAGGAATGCTAACGTGGTAAACATGGCCTGCTGTATCACTGGGGGGTTTTGTGTGTGTGTGTGTGAGAGAGAGAGAGAGAGAGAGAGAGAGAGAGAGAGAGAGATGGAGGAGGTGACAGGATGCTCACCCG
>NC_083462.1:4522740-4532740 GCF_030014155.1 Tachysurus vachellii | reverse complement strand
GAGAGGGAGAGACGGAGAATGGGGGAGAGGGAGAGAGGGAGAATGGGGTAGAGGTTGAGAGAGAGAATGGGGGAGAGAGGGAGAATGGGGGAGAAGGAGAATGGGGGAGAGGGAGAATGGGGAGAGGGTGAGAGAGAGAATGGGGTAGAGGTTGAGAGAGAGAATGGGGGAGAGGGTGAGAGGGAGAGAGGGAGAATGGGGGAGAGGGAGAATGGGGAGAGGGTGAGAGAGAGAATGGGGGAGAGGGTGAGAGGGAGAATGGGGGAGAGGGTGAGAGAGAGAATGGGGGAGAGGGTGAGAGAGAGAATGGGGGAGAGGGAGAATGGGGGAGAGGGTGAATGGGGAGAGGGTGAGAGAGAGAATGGGGGAGAGGGAGAATGGGGAGAGGGTGAATGGGGGAGAGGGTGAGAGAGAGAATGGGGGAGAGGGTGAGAGGGAGAATGGGGAGAGGGTGAATGGGAGAATGGGGGAGAGGGTGAGAGAGAGAGAGGGATAGTGGGAATGCAGGAGAGAGAGAGCGGAAGAGTGTGGGAGAGAGGGAGAGATGGAGAGAGAGAGAGAAAGAGAACAGGAGAGAGGGAGAGATGGAGAGAGAGCGGGAGAGAGGGAGAATGGGAGAGAGGGAGAGAGGGGGAGAGGAAGAGATGGAGGGAGAGAGCAGAACAGAGGGAGAGAGAAAGTGTGGAAGAGAGGGAGAGATGGAGAGAGAGGGAGAAAGAGAACAGGAGAGAGGGAGAGCGGGAGAGAGGGAAAATGGGAGAGATGGAGAATGGGAGAGAGGGAGAGAAGGAGAGAGAGAGAGCAGGAGAGAGTAAGAGATTGAGAGAGAGAGCAGGACAGAGGGAGAGAGAGAGTGTGGAAGAGAGGGAGAGATGGAGAGAGAGAGAGAAAGAGATTTTCAGAAAGAGAAATATTTGTGTATTAATGAAATCATTCTACAGGTCACAAGGACACGTCCTGTACAGATACAATCTGTAATGTCACCTAACACCTGATTAAATAACTAATATAGATATAGTGTGTGTGTGCATGTGTGTGTGTGTGTGTGTGTGTGTGTGTGTGTGTGTGTGTGTGTGTGTGTGTGTGTGTGTGTATGTGTGTGTTCCTACCTCTGTGATAGCCTTCTTGTCCTGAGCTTTTCCTGCTCCCAGCAGTCTCAGCATGTTCTTGGCTCCTTCAGCCATGGCATGTTCTACACGGTAGTGATGCCATAACTCCTCAATCCTCAACTCCACACCACACAGATCTGGCTTACCGAGAGGGGGGTGGGGGTGGGGGTGGGGAGAGAGAGACAGAGAGAGAGAGAGAGAGAGAGAGAGAGAGAGAGGGAGAGAGAGTTTATAAGATAGGACTGGATATAACCTGACTTCATACCACCTTTAATTATCACAAGACTTTACAGTGCAGTTGGTTGTATTTGTCCTGTAGGTGGTGCTGTGGACCTTCCTGAACACACTGACGCTCCACTCCAGATATATTTTTTACCAGGCAGTGAGCAGAGAAAGCCCATTAAAGTCCATTAAAGCAGCACTCTTCAATATGTGTGTGTGTGTGTGTGTGTGTGTGTGTGTGTGTGTGTGTGTGTGTATGTGTGTGTGTGTGTGCATTTTCTCTCTTCCATAGCTGTTTTATTATTCATTGTGTTCATGGTACAGAGGTACAGATGGTGGTTCGTGGTACAGATTTGATCCTAACCTAAATGTAGATTACGACCTCTTCAGTAAATTAATCATTAGTGAACTCTAATATAATACAACATAATAACACTGTGTTCACCAGTCAGTGTAGAGGTGGTGAGACAGGTGTGTGAGTGTAGAGGAGGTGAGACAGGTGTGTGAGTGTAAAGGAGGTGAGACAGGTGTATGAGTGTAAAGGAGGTGAGACAGGTGTGTGAGTGTAAAGGAGGTGAGACAGGTGTATGAGTGTAAAGGAGGTGAGACAGGTGTGTGAGTGTAGAGGAGGTGAGACAGGTGTATGAGTGTAGAGGTGGTGAGACAAGTGTGTGAGTGTAAAGGAGGTGAGACAGGTGTGTGAGTGTAGAGGAGGTGAGACAGGTGTATGAGTGTAAAGGAGGTGAGACAGGTGTGTGAGTGTAGAGGAGGTGAGACAGGTGTGTGAGTGTAGAGGAGGTGAGACAGGTGTGTGAGTGTAGAGGAGGTGAGACAGGTGTATGAGTGTAGAGGAGGTGAGACAGGTGTGTGAGTGTAGAGGAGGTGAGACAGGTGTGTGAGTGTAGAGGAGGTGAGACAGGTGTGTGAGTGTAAAGGAGGTGAGACAGGTGTGTGAGTGTAGAGGAGGTGAGACAGGTGTATGAGTGTAGAGGAGGTGAGACAGGTGTGTGAGTGTAGAGGAGGTGAGACAGGTGTATGAGTGTAAAGGAGGTGAGACAGGTGTGTGAGTGTAAAGGAGGTGAGACAGGTGTGTGAGTGTAGAGGAGGTGAGACAGGTGTATGAGTGTAGAGGAGGTGAGACAGGTGTGTGAGTGTAGAGGAGGTGAGACAGGTGTATGAGTGTAAAGGAGGTGAGACAGGTGTGTGAGTGTAAAGGAGGTGAGACAGGTGTGTGAGTGTAGAGGAGGTGAGACAGGTGTATGAGTGTAAAGGAGGTGAGACAGGTGTGTGAGTGTAGAGGAGGTGAGACAGGTGTATGAGTGTAGAGGAGGTGAGACAGGTGTGTGAGTGTAGAGGTGGTGAGACAAGTGTGAGTGTAGAGGAGGTAAGACAGGTGTGTGAGTGTAAAGGAGGTGAGACAGGTGTGTGAGTGTAGAGGTGGTGAAACAAGTGTGTGAGTGTAGAGGAGGTGAGACAGGTGTGTGAGTGTAGAGGTGGTGAGACAAGTGTGTGAGTGTAGAGGAGGGGGAGACAAGTGTGTGAGTGTAGAGGAGGTGAGACAGGTGTGTGAGTGTAAAGGAGGTGAGACAGGTGTGTGAGTGTAAAGGAGGTGAGACAGGTGTGTGAGTGTAAAGGAAATGAGACAGGTGTGTGAGAGTAGAGGAGGTGAGACAGGAGTGTGAGTGTAGAGGAGGTGAGACAGGAGTGTGAGTGTAGAAGAGGGTGAGACAGGTGTGTGAGTGTAGAGGAGGGTGAGAAAGGTGTGAGACAAGTGTGTGAGTGTAGAGGTGGTGAGACAAGTGTGTGAGTGTAGAGGAGGTGAGACAGGTGTGTGAGTGTAGAGGTGGTGAGACAAGTGTGTGAGTGTAGAGGAGGGGGAGACAAGTGTGTGAGTGTAGAGGAGGTGAGACAGGTGTGTGAGTGTAGAGGAGGTGAGACAGGTGTGTGAGTGTAGAAGAGGTGAGACAGGTGTGTGAGTGTAGAAGAGGGTGAGACAGGTGTGTGAGTGTAGAGGAGGTGAGACAGGTGTGTGAGTGTAGAAGAGGGTGAGACAGGTGTGTGAGTATAGAGGAGGTGAGACAGGTGTGTGAGTGTAGAAGAGGGTGAGACAGGTGTGTGAGTATAGAGGAGGTGAGACAGGTGTGTGAGTGTAGAGGAGGTGAGACAGGTGTGTGAGTGTAGAAGAGGGTGAGACAGGTGTGTGAGTATAGAGGAGGTGAGACAGGTGTGTGAGTGTAGAGGAGGTGAGACAGGTGTGTGAGTGTAGAAGAGGGTGAGACAGGTGTGTGAGTATAGAGGAGGTGAGACAGGTGTGTGAGTGTAGAGGAGGTGAGACAGGTGTGTGAGTGTAGAAGAGGGTGAGACAGGTGTGTGAGTATAGAGGAGGTGAGACAGGTGTGTGAGTGTAGAGGAGGTGAGACAGGTGTGTGAGTGTAGAGGAGGTGAGACAGGTGTGTGAGTGTAGAGGAGGTGAGACAGGTGTGTTAGATATCTACCCTGTGTGTCACCCGTGTGCTCTGTGGCCTGCTTGGCTTTGTGGATCTGCATGCGGATGATGTCGATCTTGGTCTTGCTGTCCTGCAGCATCTGCTGTGTGGCCTGCAGCAGCTTTTTGTCCTGAGAGAGACACCGTAGAGAGAGCAGGTCACACTCCTGCTCTAACACACCTGTCTCACAACACCAGCTTGTTATCACCTCCTCCATGGTGTGTGTTAGGCCAGCAGTTCAGTTTAGCGGCTTTTTAGCAAACACACACACACACACACACACACACACACACACACAAACACACACAAAAACACACGCACACACATACACACACACACAAACACACACACACGAACACACACACACGGCAGCATGTGACAGGAAGGAAGAGACGATGTGAGGCAGACTAACTGCTCTCTGAGGCTCATTACCACACACAATACTGCCCTCACACAGCAGCTACACTGCACCTGTCTGGACTCAGCAGGTCACATAAACATCGACCAACAGAAACCAAAGCAGAATCTGGTGCTGGTTTGATTTTGGGAAACGTGCTCAGATCCAGAGCTCCTCCACCTCATTAGCACAATTACACTAATCCCCAGAAACAGACATTTTTAATCATTTCAAGCTCCAATGATTCTGTACATTATTATCTAGATTATATTTGTTCATTTTAAATACTTACTTAAACATAACCTATTCGCTTATCCAGACGTAGGCTCAATAACCTTATATAAGGTTTATTTTAATCTCATCACCGGAAAAAATCAATCAATTTGACTATATTCAGGGGGCAAGGTGGCTTAGTGGTTAGCACGTTCGCATCACACCTCCAGGGTCGGGGTTCGATTCCCACCTCCACCTTGTGTGTGTGGAGTTTGCATGTTCTCCCCGTGCCTCTGGGTTTCCTCCAGGTACTCCGGTTTCCTCCCCCGGTCCAAAGACATGCATGGTAGGTTGATTGGCATCTCTGGAAAATTGTCTGTATTGTGTGATTGCGTGAGTGAATGAGAGTGTGTGTGTGTGCCCTGTGATGGGTTGGCACTCCGTCCAGGGTGTATCCTGCCTTGATGCCCGATGACGCCTGAGATAGGCACAGGCTCCCCGTGACCCGAGGTAGTTTGGATAAGCGGTAGAAGATGAGTGAGTGAGAGAGTGAGAGAGTGAGTGAGAGAGTGAGTGAGTATATTCAAGATATTTTCTCTTGGTTGGATGTCATTTTTTTTTGCAGATTAACAAAACAAATAAACGGTGTATTAATGGACACACTAATGGGGGAAGTCGTGGCCTAATGGTTAGAGAGTTTGACTCCTAACCCTAAGGTTGTGGGTTCGAGTCTCGGGCCGGCAATACCACGACTGAGGTGCCCTTGAGCAAGGCACCGAACACCCCCAACTTCTCCCCGGGCGCCGCAGCATAAATGGCTGCCCACTGCTGTGTGTGTGTTCACAGTGTGTGTGTGTGTGTTCACTGCTGTGTGGGTGTGTTCACTGCTGTGTGTGTGTTCACTGCTGTGTGTGTGTGTTCACTGTTGTGTGTGTGTGTTCACTGCTGTGTGTGTGTGTGTTCACTGCTGTGTGTGTGTGTTCACTGCTGTGTGTGTGTTTTCACTGCTGTGTGTGTGTTTTCACTGCTGTGTGTGTGTTCACTGCTGTGTGTGTGTGTTCACTGCTGTGTGTGTGTGTTCACTGCTGTGTGTGTGTTCACTGCTGTGTGTGTGCTCACTGCTGTGTGTGTGTGTTCACTGCTGTGTGTGTTTGTTCACTGCTGTGTGTGTGTTAACTGCTGTGTGTGTGTGTTAACTGCTGTGTGTGTGTGTGTTCACTGCTGTGTGTGTGTTCACTGCTGTGTGTGTGTTCACTGTTGTGTGTGTGTTCATTGCTGTGTGTGTGTTTTCACTGCTGTGTGTGTTTTCACTGCTGTGTGTGTGTGTTCACTGTTGTGTGTGTGTGTTCACTGCTGTGTGTGTGTTCACTGCTGTGTGTGTGTGTTCACTGCTGTGTGTGTGTGTTAACTGCTGTGTGTGTGTTAACTGCTGTGTGTGTGTTCACTGCTGTGTGTGTGTGTGTTCACTGCTGTGTGTGTGTGTTCACTGCTGTGTGTGTGTGTTCACTGCTGTGTGTGTGTGTTTTCACTGCTGTGTGTGTGTGTTCACTGCTGTGTGTGTTTGTTCACTGCTGTGTGTGTGTGTTAACTGCTGTGTGTGTGTTAACTGCTGTGTGTGTGTGTGTGTTCACTGCTGTGTGTGTGTTCACTGCTGTGTGTGTGTTCACTGTTGTGTGTGTGTTCATTGCTGTGTGTGTGTTTTCACTGCTGTGTGTGTTTTCACTGCTGTGTGTGTGTGTTCACTGTTGTGTGTGTGTGTTCACTGCTGTGTGTGTGTTCACTGCTGTGTGTGTGTGTTCACTGCTGTGTGTGTGTGTTCACTGCTGTGTGTGTGTGTTAACTGCTGTGTGTGTGTTAACTGCTATGTGTGTTCACTGCTGTGTGTGTGTGTGTTCACTGCTGTGTGTGTGTGTTCACTGCTGTGTGTGTGTGTTCACTGCTGTGTGTGTGTTCACTGCTGTGTGTGTGTTCACTGCTGTGTGTGTGTGTTCACTGCTATGTGTGTGTGTTCACTGCTGTGTGTGTGTGTTCACTGCTGTGTGTGTGCACTTTGGATGGGTTAAATGGGTCACCACACTTAGCCGTATGTCACGTCACTTTCACTAATAAAGAGCTAAACACAGGACAGGTCACACAACCAGGTGACTGGACAGGGTAGAGACTGAACTACATCCAAAACAAAGGCCCATGATAAGACATGAACAGACCAGAAGAACAAGGTCTCAGAGCCCCAGCACACAGTCAAGGGGAATTCCTGACATAATAATCCTTTTACTTTCACTTTAAGGTTACAGAAACATAGTTATTTTTTACTTTAGGAGGTTTGTGCTGCATGATATAAATAAAATCTTACACTTTCTAAGACAGGCTGTGTTGGTGTTGGTCTGTGTTGTTCTCTCAGCTGATTAATCAGGAGTAGTTTCAGTCTACCTTAAGGTGTGAATTGTGGGCAGGGCTTACTCATTTAAATTGAAGGTTTGTAAGTATCTCTCTCTCATTGTAACATTAGTGTCTAGTACTGTTTTGATATATTCTACCATACCTTAATTCTCACTCTTGTTTGACTGCAAATATGTGCCTTAAACCCATCTCTGTACTCAATTCCTACTCTCGCAGACGCTCTCATCCACAGAGCAGAGGTCACAATCCCAGTAACCTCATCTACCCTCCTCTGTTGTGTAAGTCTCAAACAGTGGTGGTAGGTGGGCTCTGGAATTGCCAGTCTGCTGTGAAAAAAGCTGATTTTATCTCTGCTTTAACTTCCCATTACTCCTTTGATTTTCTTGCGCTAACAGAGACCTGGATATCCCCCACAGAACACTGCTACACCAGCTGCTTTATCCTCTGCCTATGCTTTCTCTCACTCACCACGAGAAACAGGCAGGGGTGGTGGTACAGGTGTATTGCTGTCAAAGAAATGGTGCTTTACACCTCTCCTCTTGTCACATTTAACCATCTCCTCTTTTGAATTCCATGCCATTTCAGTTACCTCTCCAATCAACCTTGTTATCATTGTTGTTTACCGCCCTCCTGGTCCCCTAGGTGACTTCCTGGAAGAAATGGACACAATGCTTAGTGTTTTCCCTTCTGATAGCTCCCCCCTGACAGTGCTTGGTGACTTCAACCTCCCCTCTGACAAGCTACATTCTTCTTTGCTCCTGTCTCTTCTTGACTCATTCACCCTCACACTCAACAGCTACATCCCCACACACAAAGGAGGCAATGTCCTGGACCTGGTTTTCACCCGTCCTTCTCCAGCTAAGACGTGACTGCTACCCCTTTACATGTCTCTGATCATCACCTGGCATCCTTCACCATCACTCTCCCTACCCTACCTAAAACTACCCCTCACCCCCTCGCTCTTACCCACCGCAACCTTCACTCTGTCTCCCCTTCTTCTGTAGCTTCTGGCACTCTTTTTTCCCTTCCTGATCCTGAGTCTTTTTCCTCACTACCCTTGGACTCGGCCACAGATACTTTCCTCTCATCTCTTTCCTCAACTATGGACTTCCTCTGCCCTATGTTCACTAAACCCAAGAAAACTTCTTGTTCTGCTCCTTGGCTTTCAGATGTGCTGCACAACAATTGAAGAGAGCTAAGATCATCAGAGAGAAAGTGGAAGAAATCACATCTGGATGCAGATCTTGATTCTTACCGAACACTTCCTGCCAAGACTTCCTTCTACAAGGAAAAGCTTGAAGCTTCCTCACATGACCCTCGGAAGCTCCACAACATCATCTCTTCTCTGCTCAACCCCCCGGCTCCACCTTCTTCATCCTCCCTGACTGCAGAAGACTTTGCTTCTTTCTACCAGGACAAGATTGAGGAAATCTGCCGGACCTTCACTTCAGCCCCGACTGCACTTACATCTCAGAGTATGGATTCCCCTACACCTTTGTTGTTGCATTTCTCAACTGTAGCAGCAGAAGAGATTTTATAGCTCATCCAGTCTTGCAATCCTACCACCTGCCCATTGGATCCACTCCATTCCACTATGCTCCAGACCATCTCGCAAGACCTTCTGCCCTTCATTTCCACTATCGTCAATAGAGCCATAGCATCTGGTCAGGTACCAACTACTTTCAAGAGAGCAAGGGTTATTCCCATCCTAAAGAAACCTGCTCTGGATCCATCAGACATCAGTAACTACAGACCGGTATCACTTCTCTCGTTTCTTTCAAAAATTCTCGAACGCATTGTCTATAATCAATTGTCTGTCTATCTCTCACAGAACAACCTCCAAGACCCCAACCAGTCTGGCTTTAAAGCAGCTCATTCCACAGAGACAGTCCTTTTGGATGTCTCTGAGAAACTACATGCTGCTAGATCAGCCAAACTGTCATCCGTCCTTATCCTCCTTGACCTTTCAGCAGCATTTGATACGGTCAACCACAAGACTCTCTTATCCACCCTCAGGAGTCTTGGGATTTGCGGCTCAGCTTGGGAATGGTTTGCTTCCTACCTGGAAGGACGCTCATATCAGGTAACATGGAGGGGAGTGACATCTGCTCCAAGCAGACGATCCACTGGTGTCCCACAGGGCTCAGTACTTGGTCCTCGTCATTTCTTCCTGTATACTCACTCTCTTGGGGAAGTTATTTCCTCACATGGGTTCTCTTACCACTGCTATGCTGATGATACACAACTTATCTTCTCTTTCCCACCCTCAGATGCCACAGCTTCTGACCGGATCTCAGCATGTCTGGCAGAAATTTCATCATGGATGACTGCTCATCAGTTAAAGCTCAATCCTAGCAAAACTGAACTGCTGTTCATCCCAGGTGATTCATCCCCAGGTCATGATCTTGCTATATCCTTGCACAACGATCTGATCTCCTCTTCAGCCACAGCTCACAACCTTGGGGTAACCATGGACAATCAACTGTCCTTTTTCTCTCATGTTGCTAATGTGACTCGCTCATGTCGGTTTCTTCTCTACAACATTAGAAGGATTCGGCCATTTCTGTCCACACAGGCTGCTCAGGTACTTGTTCAGTCTCTTGTCATTTCTAGACTGGATTACTGCAATGCACTGCTGGCAGGTCTACCTATGAACGCAATCCGTACTCTGCGAATGATCCAAAATGCAGCTGCCCGGCTTGTTTTCAACCTACCTAAGTTCTCCACACCACCCCGCTGCTGCGATCCCTCCACTGGCTTCCGGTAGCTGAAAGCATCAGATTCAAAACACTGATGCTGGCCAAAAATGGACAAAATTGGACCAGCTCCCTCTTACCTCAAAGCCCTCATCACTCAACCACTCATCACTCAACCACTCAAACTGCACCCCGCACCCTCCGATCTACCAGCACTGCTCGACTGGTTCCACCATCTCTCAGGGTAAGAGGCAAGTATACTACAAGACTCTTCTCTGTACTGGCACCAAGGTGGTGGAATGAACTTCCCCTAGAGGTCCGGACAGCTGAGTCACTGGCTATTTTCATGCGGCGGTTGAAGACCTACTTATTCAGGAAACACTTCAACTAGCACTTCTTTCTCTATCTTTTGCATTTATCTTTTGCATTTCTCTATCTTTTGCTCCAACATCTTGTGGAAAGCAGAGTGGAGCTGAT
>NC_083462.1:4512740-4515240 GCF_030014155.1 Tachysurus vachellii | reverse complement strand
GTGGTCTTGCTGGGATTATACTAGCATCCAAAAGACAATATATGTTGACCAGCACACCAGCATCCCAGGCTGGTCGGCCAGAACGCCAGCTTCCCAGGCTGGTCGGCCAGCACACCAGCAACCAGCACCTAATGCTGGACCAGCACACCAGCATCCCAGGCTGGTTGGCCAGCACACCAGCACCTAATGCTGGACCAGCACACCAGCCTCTCAGGCTGGTCGGCCAGCACACCAGCATCACAGGCTGGTCGGCCAGCACACCAGCATCCCAGGCCTGTCGGCCAGCACACCAGCATCACAGGCCTGTCGGCCAGCACACCAGCAACCAGCACCTAATGCTGGACCAGCACACCACCATCCCAAGCTGGTCCCAGCATGCAAAACATACCTTATGCTGGTGACCAGCAATGCTGTTTTTTTTAGCAGGGGTGTGGATGAAGAAAGGATCTGTTGATGATCTTTAAGGTTCGAGCTCATCTGTGAAACATGGTGATGGTAGTATTATGGCTTAGGCTTCATGGCTGCTTCTGTAACTGGATCACTAATCTTTATTGACGATGGAACTCATGATGGTGTCAGCAGAATGAATTCAGTCTACAGAAGCAGTCTGTGTGACAATTTACTGAGAAATGTATCCAGATTATTCAGGAGGAACTTCATCATACAGCAAGACAATGATCCAAAACACACTACCAACTAGTCAATCAGCAGACCTTAACCCAACTGAGTAGTGTTTCACCTCCGGAAGAGTAAAAAGACTAAAAAAGACAAACTATTGAAAGACACCGAAGTACAATCAGGAAAAGCGTCTGTAAAGACGGACGCAGCAGATCGGTGATGTTAGTAGTGATGTTAGTAGTGATGTCAGCGGTGATGTCAGTGGTGATGTCATTGGGTCACAGGCAGCGTATTTATGTATAAACAGAGGTGTTAAAGTATTCACACATTTGGTTGATGTCAAAATGTTTTAATAAGGATGCTTGAAACCGCTGCAATGTTTTTAAAGGAAGCGACTAAAACTCTGATTCAGCAATGAGGCGTGTTACTGTAGGCAAAGGTGGAAATCCAGGGCAATCAGAGCAGTGCACAGAATGAGGCAAACACACACACACACACACAGAAAATAAAGCTCAGTCTGGGCAAAAATCTAGAGCTTATCAAGAGTCAGCGAAAATAAATGACATCCTAAATCGACACTATTACTGCAGATGTAGTTAAAGATGTAGTGCAGTGTTAATAATGGAGATGAAAATGAAAGTGTGTGTGTGCAGTCTAGATTAGCTGCTGCCTGATAAACACACACTAGAAGATTTTCTTCTAATCTTGTTGTAAATGAATCATAAGTAGAGTGAATCGTTTCCAGAAGGTTGTTCCCCCAGATACGAGCGAGCTTCCTGAGCTGAACGACTCGTAGCAGGTGCCATGTGAACACGCTGGATTTATCTCAGTGCCTTATCTTTTGAAAATCATGTCGCCCAAACCACAAAAACAGCCTTCTTCCACCTTAGAAATATTGCCAAGCTGAGAAACATCCTGTCTGTATCTGATGCTGAGAAGCTAGTTCATGCTTTCATGACCTCTAGACTGGACTATTGTAATGCATTACTAGGTGGTTGTCCTGCATCTTTAATAAATAGGCTACAGTTAGTCCAAAATGCAGCTGCCAGAGTTCTCACTAGGACAATAAAGTATGACCATATAACCCCAATTTTATCATCTCTACACTGGCTACCTGTTAAGTTTAGAATTGATTACAAACTGCTGCTACTTACGTACAAGGCTCTTAATGGTTTAGCTCCCATGTATCTAACTAGTCTTCTAACACGTTACAATCCTTCACGCGCTCTCAGATCACAAAACTCAGGACTTCTGGTAGTCCCCAGAATATCTAAGTCTACTAAAGGTGGTAGAGCGTTTTCTTATTTAGCTCCCAAACTTTGGAATAGTCTTCCTGATAGTGTTCGGGGCTCAGACACACTTTCACAGTTTAAATGTAGATTAAAAACTCATCTCTTTAGTTAGGCGTACACATAATACATCCCATAATATTGTGCACTAATACACTAGACTTGCACATTCTTATGAACAGCAGATATGTTAATCCCTCTGCACTGCTCTTCTCTTCTCTTTTTCTACCCATGCTGAGACACCCATGCTATGATCGTCTTCCGTGCGTTGAAATTTTTGGCCCTCCACTGAGACAAGGCTGACTCTGTGAGAACCCTGAGACATCTACAGATCTACCGGCTCCAGTTGGACTCTGTGATACTTGTATATTTGTAACCACACCATCTAGTGTCACCCATATGAGGATGGGTTCCCCTTGAGTCTGGTTCCTCTCAAGGTTTCTTCCTTTACCAATCTAAGGGAGTTTTTCCTTGCCACTGCTGTCTGAGTCACCTCAGACTTGCTCATTGGGGACAAACACACACACATACACACATACACACATACATACATACATACATACATACACACTGTGAACTGTATATATCTTGAA
>NC_083462.1:4507740-4510240 GCF_030014155.1 Tachysurus vachellii | reverse complement strand
CAGGATACACCCTGGACGGAGTGCCAACCCATCACAGGGCACACACACACACACTCTCATTCACTCACACAATCACACACTACGGACAATTTTCCAGAGATGCCAATCAACCTACCATGCATGTCTTTGGACCGAGGGGGGGAAACCGGAGTACCCGGAGGAAACCCCCGAGGCACGGGGAGAACATGCAAACTCCACACACACAAGGTGGAGGTGGGAATCGAACCCCCAACCCTGGAGGTGTGAGGCAAACGTGCTAACCACTAAGCCACCGTGCCCCCTGTTAATGAAAATGAAAATGAAAATGAAAATGAAAATGAAAATGCGGAGCCGGCCCCGAGGTCGGCCGTTAAAGCTTCCGACTAAACCCTTAATTTGATCATTGCAGCTTTTCACGGCTTGCGCTGCTGCTGAATTGAATCCTGAACATGAATCATTTGGAGTATTAATGATCCTCTCACATCGCAGCTTCTCGCTGTTTAATCTGCAGAACTGGGATAAACTCGTCCTGAGCACGTTAACGGAAATGTTCATTAAAATACTGCAGTGTGGGAGAAAGAAGGTGAGCGTGATTTCATCACCACACAGAAAGGGCGAGTTTCCTCATGGCGCCTTCAAGTCTACATACTTTAGACTGTGTGAGTCCTGGACATACTGACCATCACTGTCACCCTAAACACAACCCAATTTCTTTTATTCATCATGCCCCATCAGTTCATCCCTTGTTTTACCCCACAAACTGCTGCCCCTCTCACACATGCTCTGGTCAACTCACACACTGTAATGCACTCTTAACTACCACAAAATCTTCTTCACAAACTTCAACTTATTCAGAGCTCTGCTGTCCGTATCATAACTTAAACCCCATCATGTATCACATTACCCCTCCTCTTAAACCCCATCATGTATCACATTACCCCTCCCCTTATACCCCATCATGTATCACATTACCCCTCCCCTTATACCCCCATCATGTATCACATTACCCCTCCCCTTAAACCCCATCATGTATCACATTACCCCTCCCCTTATACCCCCATCATGTATCACATTACCCCTCCCCTTATACCCCCATCATGTATCACATTACCCCTCCCCTTATACCCCATCATGTGTCACATTACCCCTCCCCTTATACCCCATCATGTTGTTTCGTCCTGTTTGTGTTGTGTCAGTGTTGATCGGTACACGTCTTCATCATGTCTCACTCCACAGTGGAGGTTATCATGAAGCTCATATGAAAGCAGACACTCAGGACTTGCAGTATTTTTGTTCGTCCAACTGAGGTCACAGATAAATAAAAATAAGAAGCCTATTTTTAATGGACATAGAAAGCAGATGATAAATGATTATGAATGCGGGGATGAACGGAGCTCTGGTGGAAATGATGATTATCCACGGTTCTGTCAGCTTGTGTGTGTGTGTGTCTGTGTGTGTGTTTCATTTTGATGGAGCTTTGCCCATCAGCATGTGTGCGCATTAACATGCAGAAGCACTAACACTTATCTTGTACTATCTCTCTCACTCTCTCTCACACACACACACACACACACACACACACATTGGAGATGATTGGATCACAAGTTCTTTGGAGCACTTGCCGGGTTCTTGAGGCAGAATGAGAATTGAGTCTCAGTGTGGATAAATCTCTCTTCGACACAAACGTGAAAAAAAAAACCGAATACATTTCACTCTGATCAAAGAGCCGGGCTGTAAACACACGTAGTGTAAACCATAACAGACTCACTAATAACACACTACCGCACGACCGTCTCTGATTAACACTCCGACTGTAGGGCAGCCTGACGAGTCCGAGGTCCAGTTCAGTCCAGATCAGATCTGGTATCTACAGCGAACACTCCTCACTATCATCGTGTCCCTGTCCACCTCGACTGATCTCCTGGGGTTTCCAAGCCATCTGTAGAGTTTACAAAGTACGGTGTGAAAATGACAACAACACCAGGTCTGTTAGCGCTCAGGTTACGACCCAATCAGAATCACCTAATGATGCAGAAACGCTTCAGACTGCATTAATACAGCTGTAAAGGCTTTAACCCTTTATCCAGTCTGCTGTTGGATGGAAACAGACATCTGGGACGTTTTTAATCGGTGAAAACAAATATAATGTAAAGTAAAATGAGTCAGGACTCATGAACAAACACTCGGAGCATCTCAGAGAGCAGAAATGAGTTTGATATCAACATTTACTCTGAAGATACAAATATTCAAATATACATATAATATATACAAATATAAAAATACTTCTTTTCTATGAATTTATCACCTCTAGTCCTGAGGAGAAAAACAGAAATAGTGATGAAACACTACAAATTCTTAAAGTCCTGAGTGTCTACTTTCATATAAGCTTCATATTAACAGCACCGTGGAGTGAGACGTGATTTAACCCTGCTGGAATATTATCTCGCTTTGTTACAAATCTGATGTAGTGTACAAAAGGGTTTGTAAAGAAACTCACATGTCTAATTCATGTCTAATTCAT
>NC_083462.1:4460240-4502740 GCF_030014155.1 Tachysurus vachellii | reverse complement strand
GTCAAAACAGGGACAAGTGGTCAAGGTTAATGGAAAAAAAAATAGAATAAAACACCAACAACAAAAGAGCTCTGTGTGTGTGTGTGTGTGTGTGTGTGTGTGTGTGTGTTAGTTACTATACTGAGTCATACAATACTCTGCTTTAAATAAAACATGCTGGCTTTGAGAAAAGGACCAGAGACGCTTCTAAACTCCCGGAACCATGTTGTGTACTTTTAGTGGGTGTCTGTTATCTAGGACAGCGCATGTGATGGTGCATGTGATGAACCTTTCAGTGGTCTTAAGATGCAGCCTACAGGTACAGAGCATGTAGTCATGACGATACCACCCCAGCAATGAGGAAAAGTTTCATACAGTTTCATCCCTTTATTCCTGAGATCTAACTGTCTGCCTATGAGACATACAGAAGAAGGTGGTGTACTTCAGATTAAAACAGTGTTTTAGAAGAATAAAGGAGTTTTAAATGTCATTGTAAGACTTACCTGGGCTGGGTCCATGACGTTAGCCATCTCAGGTGTGCTGAACAGAACAATTTCAGTAGGTTTGTAACTAATAGAGTCTTATTCTGACCTGCAGCAGGTGAAACTCTACCTTCTGTATCAGGTTGCGATCAGAAACAGGCTGAAAAATCATCTGAAGCTTAAGGGAAGGTGTGAAAGGTGGCATTTTGACAAGAGAAGAGAGAAAAATAATTAAATTATCATTTAAATAAATAAATCATGGAATTTCAGGTCAAAACCTCGAGGGTCTCCATGGTTACGTCCGAATCCGACACTAAGCTGCTAAATAGTAATAAAAAATAAATAACATATAAAAAAAAAAATCCACACAAACTGAAGCTTCCTGAACGGTCCCGGTTACCGGAGAATATTCTCCACGCGCACTGATGTAGGGCTCGGAATCGATTCCTCCCGTTTGATGAATAAAGAATCGACTCCAAGACATGGGAGCCGGTTCAACAAGACGATTCCTATCTGGTTTGCAGTGATGTCTCAGACAAATAGGCTACATTTCTCCACAATCCACAAACATACGATATCACTGGTGCTAAAATCTCCAAACTACAGTACTAACAGTTATTTATAGTACAGTATAAACAACAACAGTTAGTCATAGGCTAATAAATATTCAATATTTAAATAGGTTAGCAAACACAAGTACATAAAGTCAGCAGTACTTAATAGTGTATTGATGTACTTAATTAACATAGAAGTGTTTATTTGATATTATAGAGAATCTTTGTCTGTGCTGTGTTTTCGGATTTTGGAGCCGAGAAATTAGAGTTGGATTCAGAGTCGGAGTCGACTCTATAATGTCTGGAATGAACAATCGTACTGCATGTGAGTCGGACAGGCGCTGGTTCTAGTGAGTGACGCTCAGGATGAGTCATGTTACTGATTCGATTAATGGGGTTTGGAACAGTGGGGTTTGATAGATAGATAGATAGATAGATAGATAGATAGATAGATAGATAGATAGTACTATTACTACTTCTAATAATAATACTAATAATGCTAATAATAATAATGCTAATATAATAATAAAAGTAATAATAACAATACCAATAATAATACTAATTATTATTGTTATTGTTATTATTATTATTATTAGTAGTAGTAGTAGTAGTAGTATTTATTACTACTTCTGATAATAATACTAATAATGCTAATAATAATAAAAGTAATAATAATAATAATAATAGTAATTATTATAACTATTATTATTATTACTTTTATTATTACTAATAATGCTAATAATAATAAACGTAATGATGATAATAATAGTATTATATGTATAGTAATAATAGTATTATTATGACTATTATTATTATTAGTACTAGTAGTATTATTATTTATTACTACTTCTAATAATAATACTAATAATGCTAATAATAATAAATGTAATAATAATAATAATAATAGTAATTATAACTATTATTATTATTATTTATTACTACTTCTAATAATAATAGTAATAATGATAATTATTATCATTATTACTATTATTACTATTACTATTCTAATTTATTATAATAATATTAACACATGCTATTTGTGTCAAGCCTCAGAAAACGACTTGCTTTAAAGTGTAAAAGAGTCATTTATTAAGAACCGATACTTTAGTGAATCATAGGCTTCATCGATAGCTCGGTCTTATTATTTCTGATATATAACGTCCTCAGTCAAGGACATTGTGATAGCAGATTTTTGTCAAATCCACGAAAAAATCCGTGAAATCAGAATATTGTGACGCATCTGTCTACTAATCAAGGACGTAAAAAATAAATAATGTTGTAACTTATTGAGTTATGTTTAAAGCTCCATGTTTAACTGTGTGACCACGTGGCTGAAACAGATTGGCCTCGTCCCCATTTAATTGACATAGATGACGTCACGCACTGTGACGTACATGCCTGCACGTGGTTAGTGTAACTGAACACGTGTTAGTACAGCATAATTACAACAGGTTCCTCACACTCATGATAACACGTGAGTATGATCAGCACGTAACATGGTACTATAATAATAATAATAATATGGTAATATCGTTTTCATGATTATATTGATTAGGCAAGAGCGCCATCTAAAGGCCACGTTGAATTTCTTTTTATTATTAACCTGGAAAAGACTCACCACAGCAGATCAGGACAAATCTTCAGCAGAAGAGCAGAGATATAACTTCATATAACACGTGAAGTTTGTATCACATAATTTCATATAACGTATATGTGTATAAGGCAACAGAAAAAAAAATGAAAATAAATAAATAAATAAATAAAATCCTTTCCTGCCCAGGAGTTTCCTCCAAGTTCTCTGGTTTTCTCCCCAGTCCAAAGACATGCTCTGTAAACTGAATCCCGTCTCTACATTACCTGTAGTGTGTGAATGTGTGTGTTTGTATCCCTTGATTGTCCATAGTGTCTCCTGCCTTGTTCCTGGAAAAGACTCCAGAACCTGTGTATGATAACTGGTAGAGAAAATGGATGGATGGATGGACTGATGGATGCTACTGGCTCTGTACATTTCCCTGCTGTACGCTTGGTAATTCACTGAGTGGTTAAATTACCAAGCTTACAGCAGGGAAATGTACGTACAGGATAGGGCTAGAACTGGGATCTGAGAATTACAGGATGTTTAGCAGCCTAAAGGTGGCAGCACTGTAACAGGGGAAATGCTGAAAAAGGGCTTGGTGTCTTTGTGCTCCATCACAGACCACCAGAACAAAGAAAGGATCACCAGCTGTAAACTGAGCAAAATGTAAAATTGTATCTGCCTCCTATGTGATAGAGTAAACATGGGCAAAGATGCCTGCAAACGTATCTTGCATAAAACGTAGACGAACGTGTGGTCACTAGATGCTAATGTAACACCATTTGTTTGTTTGTTTTGCTTTATTAGCTTATCAAGAGAGAGAATGAAAAAGTAGCTTATATCTGCTTTAACACCAAGTGGGCATAAAGTAGGCAAATGTTGGACGTGTGCTTGTATTTCTCATGTTATTCCCATGAGGTCATATCAGTTTACTTGAATTCACACGTGATACGTTTCTTGTTTCTCACATAATCATGTGAAATATTTGATTTTGTTTTGCAAGGGACAGTTAGCAGACATCATGATGGTAGCACAGCAAAGAAATACAAGTAATTTAAGAATGAATAAATAAACAACAACTCCAAAGATTTTTATTTTTACTAAAACAGCACAAAATTCTACACAGGTGTCTTAAAATATAGAGCCAAAGTAGTTTCAAAGTAATCTAACGAGCAACTTTGGTCTGTGCCAACTGGGACCTTGCTGAAGGGCTTTTGGGGTGTAGGGCCTGATTTGGGATCAGCCCCTGGCCTGTAGCCTATTCTCTGTTTCTGAGGCTTTGTTTCCATCTCTTGTGTCTTTCAAACTGTTGCCATGACATCATCGGTAACCCCGGGAAACCTATTGAATCAAGGGACCCAGGAAATGAGGTAATGGTTGTGGAATGTTGGGAAAGGACACAGAACAGAAATCCCCCTTTTCTAAGAGAGAGAGAGAGAGAAAAAGCATCTCATTTTATCCCATAGCATCTCAACCCATGGCGTCTCATTTTCTTCACCCCACAGTCATTAGTGTGACCGTTGTGTCCGAAGTGCTCATAAGCCTTCGGTGTTCATCTCTTTCCTTACAAACCAAATACAATAGGCTCAATAGACTCTGAGATGCCACAAAATGCCACAATGATCTCGTTCTACCACGAGCGCAACAATTTTAAAAAGAAAAAGAACTACAAAGACGCTGCATTTTTTAAAATAAATGCCCTTGGAGTGGAGGTAAAACCAAAACCAGACACCACTGGCATTATTCGACATACAGGAAAGAATTTAGGATCTGTGCTCATTTCTATTATAGGTTCATTAAACACATTAAATTCTGTATTCCTATAGGACAAAAGGTGTTGATCAACTGACAGGTGTTTGAGCTTCATGCGCTCAAATCTTTATACGATTTCTGGGTAATAATAGAGAGTTGTGCTCATTTTTACATGTTCGGTGGGTTAGTTCACTCCCAACAAATCGCCAATTTTGGCTGTATTCCTTCAAGCCAGCAGTGACTCTAAGGTGTTTACCACATGCACAAACATGTATACACTGAAATATTCACTCAAATAATATTGTCAAATATTATTCACTATAAATTCACTCAAATAATATATGTCGTGTCGAAGTCCAACTGATAAAGGATAGTGGTAGACAAATAAGCTAATCAGAATCGTATGGCACACCTGAATATCCAGTGAATCATCATACATATAACTAGACTGTGTCAAAAGCATGTTATACTATGCACAAAGAAATCATTTTAGAAGGTCTGAGCTAATTTCTCAGTGGTACGTTTCAAGCTCGACAATGGTCCAGTCACCCTGTGGTGAGCTTCCCTGTGTGGGGGAGTAGCTGCAAACAGAGGTGATGGTGGCTGATGCATTACTAAGTTGGTGCAGCATCTGGGGCCAGGAGCTACTCTCCAGTGGGCTGAGGGTTCCCCCTCCTTGCCCAGGCAGATAAAGCAGTGGTGGACAGCCATCGTCTCCTTCAAGCAACGATGCCTGGTGGATCAACTTCTGGACCACGTCCATCTTGTAATTCCAGTCTGGCTCATGCTTTGTCTGGGAGAGGTTTCTATTTGTTAGAGACAGAGGCAGGGGAGTTGGATTCTTCTGCCCTCCTGAATCTTTTCTCACGGGTGCATTGTTTTTCTCAACATTTTCATCCTCGATGATCTCCATGGCTTCATAGATGGTGCAGAGTCCATGTGAGGGGGAAATTCGGTTGGTTGACTGAATTTTTTGCTGTCTTTTAAGCCGCTGCTCTAGCTCGAGTTGCCACTGCAGGAGTTGTCGCCGCTGCCTGTGCTCTTGACAAAGTTGAATCTGCAGGAGCTCCTGACGTTGCCTCTTTAACTGCCTCTGCCATTCTATCCTCTGCCTTTCTTGCTTCTGCCACTGTCGCAGTGCTTGTTGCCTCTCAAGCTGCTTCTGGAGCTCCTGTCGTTGCCTCTCCCCTTCCAGCCATAGGCGCTGTTGTCTTTCTTGCTCCTGTCGCTGCCGGATGTGGCGAAGGTGGAGCTGGTGCTGCTCCAGGCGCTTCAGCTGACCTGCTCGTGGGGCTTGTGGCGGACGAGCAGCAGGAAGCCTTACAAGTTCTACCACCCAACTGGTTTGCTGCTTCTGCTGTTGAAGTTGGGGCATAAAGGGTTTGTAGTGCCGATGTGCATTTTGCACCAGGTAGTGATTGCCGTTGACCTCTGGAGAAGGTGACTGTATATTGCCATACTTTACTTCCTGCTGGCTTGGTAATGGAGAGTAACTGTATTCTGTGGAACAGTCAAGAGCGCTTACAATATTTGTTACTGTCAGAGAAGCAAATAACAGAGAGGGGTTTGGGGAAGTGAGGCATAAAAGATGAACCAGACTGAAGGTAGCATACTGACCATGGAGAGAGAAATAAATAAAAAAATCCACAATTCAAAACCCTAGCAGAATAATCATTGACAATCAAGTATCTTAAGGCAAGTCTTTACTAAAAAATAAAAGTTAGATTGTACTAAAAGATTTTCCAGTTCCAGTTGTAGTCAGTTGTAAAAATAGCTATACAATGTGTAACGTCTACAGTACAGGGATTAAAACATTTTGGCCCATCCTTTCCTCATATGGTCTGTTCTTCAAGATGTTACCCAATCAGATTCAGGCTTCTGTTCTGAGTTGTCTCCTGAAGGCTAGCTATTAATTTCCTTTTCAGGACTTTAATTCAATATAGAAAGCAAAATCAGTTTAGAAAACTTTCCAAATGGCAGGCGCAGACCTTTATCAGGAACTTTACTCGGCAAACTAAATTAATAACATCACAGTCAGCAAATTCTGACTTCTGCAGAAAGAAATCGCACGACCTCATGTTTAAACTAATAAACATAAGACCTTTCTATTTTGAGAGAACACACAGTTCCTTAAAAGATCATTTAACAAGGATCCACTTTTCTGCAGACAAACTGACACAACAGCTACACCAGTATGAGATGATGAAGATGATGATGATGATTATTATTATTATTATTGTATTGTAAGATCCAGTGATCCTCTGTTGGTTTGTGCCACAGGATGGTTTAATATGACTAAAGCTGTAGTGTATGAGGCCAACACAACATCGCAAGCAGCCTGGAGTGCGGGTCTTTTACGGAGAAAATGGATAAATGCATAAAATAGAGCAAAAAGAAAGAGCATTCAGGCTGATTCTGGATTGTGTGTAGCCTTATTTGAAGATCTACAGGTAACATGGAGGCTTGGAGACAGACAAGACGACCAGGAGTATGAGTTTATTCACATGTCTGGCTGTGTAGATTCTTATAACAGGGAGGGATAACATTATAGACCAGGGTACATGCTGGAGATGATGGGTGTAGACACCAGGGATGTCATTTCATCAAAATTCCATTTGGAGGTAACACCATTCCTGTTCCTAGTCAGACACCATAGGAATGCTCCAACGGGAGAAGTTCTTAATGGACACAAATGTCTTAGCACCATGCAGGAAATAAGAAACAGGAACAGGTGGCCTTGAAATGATGTTTAATGGAATTTTGAAAAACCATTTAATTAGTTTGAACCAGTGTTATTATTATTCTTGATCATCTGGACATACTAGGTCTTGAACAGTATTACAGTAAAGCAATTAGTTGTACATGCAATTTCCAATCCAAATGTCCAATACTCGCCACCCACATTCAAGTGTAAATTTTTTTTTTAAAGCGAGTAACATTTTTCTCCACCACATTGAATATTTGCGCCAAAGCAAAAATGTCCAACTACTGCAAATCAACAAAACCAGATCACTGCTGAGTACTTAAAAAAGCTGTGGTATGTGACTTATCATAAGTTATCCTTCACAAAAGTGTGCTGGAATTTTTTTTTTTTTATGCTAGAAAAAAGTTTAAAAACAAAACATTGCTTGCCATCTAACATTCCAACAATTCCCTACACTGAAAAAAACTCCAAAGTGCGAAGCCTCTGGAAAAAGATCTAGCCTTAGTTAGTGCTAAAACAGTTAGTTCTTGACACAGGAACAATAAAAAAATAAAAGAGGTGTAAAGGTACAGCTACAGTGCAAGAGAAGACCGGGAGCAAAAATAAACAATAAAACAAGTATAAAAAAAAAAAAAAACATTTGACATTTGTTCGGTAAAAACAGTAGGATAAATACAAACATAGATAGAGTCCATTGAATGTGATCCTTTTTCTTTTCTTTTCTTTAGTTTTTTTTTTTTTTTTGCTTTCGTTTTTGCTTTCCGTATTCATTAAAGGACTTAACAACAGTTCAGTCTATCGATCCAAGTTCCGGGGTGCTGTAGTACGCAGTGTTATTTAATAGTACATTCTAATAGAAAATGAGAATAGCTATTGTACATACAAGAATTAAGCCATACAATCATAACCATGACTATTATAGTAGTAAGAAAGAGAAAGCAGCACTGATAAACCTACAGTCCATCCCCCATGTTCAATTTTTTCCCCCGTTTCATTACGCCATTGCCTGGACAGGTAAGAAAACAAACGACAAAAAGGAAGAGGGTGCTGTTTTGGGAAGGGTGCGGGAAAAGGTGCATTCCGTTTGGGGACTTTATACATTACCTGCCAGAAAGCTATCAGTGTTATCACATATAGTAGAGTAGTAAGGTGGCTGGCCATCCGTGTTGTCCCCATGCTGGGGAGACAGGTGCATGGGAGACTCTGGGTCAGACTCCTCGAGAGCACTGGCTCCCGTCTTCCCGCATAGCAGGTATTGGTCATCAGGATCGGCGTGTGACTCCCCTTGCTGGCCAAGGGGAAGCAGGTCGACAGGACAACCCAGTAGATCCTCGGCTTTAGCGGCTGCAGCAGGCAAGGTCAGCTCCTTAATGAGTGAGGGATCCTTAGCTTCTTCTGGAAGTTGATCTTCGTTCTCCAGGGAAAAAATCCCAGGGCTCTTGCCACAGCTCTCAGCAGTAGAATGAGCATTGGAGTTGGAAACCGAGCAGTCAAAGCCGTATGAAGCTACAGAGTTGGCTGACTGAGGGGTCCCACCATCTTCCTCTCCAACATGAATGTCGGTGGCCTCCTCATCTTCGTCCAAGGCAGGGAGGTTTCGGGAAGCAGTAGGACTGTCTAAGGCTGCAGTGTCATCACCGGGAACATCAGGGTCATTGATTTGCATTTCCCCTTCAGTATCACTTGCCTCATCCCCAGACGTAGTAGGGGATGATGGAACGGATGCTGGTGCTGTTGGAGCATCGCCCAGGACCTCATCTGCTGGGAGTGTCTCTGCCTCCTCTTCTTCCCCATCGCCACGCTCCAGGTGAATCCCGAGGTCTTGTTCCTGGTCAGGCTGGGCTGTTGGGACAGGCGTCTGTTGCTTTTCAGAGCGTGACTCCACCCCTGAGCTGCTGTCATAGTCCCGCAGCTCTTCCGGTGTGCTTGTCTCACTGCTGCTGTGGGCTGCCAGGGCTGTTCCACTCAGGGTACTTGACTGGGACATACCAATAGCAGGTGCACACAGGTTAGCACCATCCACTGGGACTGAGCTCTCTGTCTCTTCACGGACCTCAAGGTGTGGTTCAGTCAAATGGCATAGAGGCTTCTCCAGCCAGGCTTCAGCAGGGGACTTTGTGGGTGTCTCATGATCAGCTACCTTAACATCTAAGGGACTTGATGTTACATTAATGGAGGTTGGCTGAGCCCATGTGTCTCCAAAGGGGTTAAATGGGCCCCAGGCAGCATTCATAGGTATTGAGGGAGCTGGAGCAGTGCGGTTCAAATTGTCTAGGTATCCTTCATCATAGTCATCCTCATCAATATTTTCAGCAATCTTGCTTCCACTCTCCATCTGGACTTCACTAATCATCTCAACATCTTCATCTTCATGGTCCTCCTCTTCTTCAGATTTGAGGTGAACATCCATATGATGATCACCAGCTTGCACCTGACCAAAGTCCATGTGGTCTTTGTCAACATGTTCTGGACCAGTATCCATGTCCTCTTTTTCCTGCTCATCTTCCTCCTCCTCCTCTTCCTCTTCTTCCTCTTCATCTGAAAAAGACTTGACCCCAGGTGGGCCCATAAATGGCTGTTCCATTTCCACTTTTTTCAGAGAGAAATCCTCTCCATCTTCATCACTGTGATGACTCTCCATTTGGAAGTTTGCAGTTGTTTCTGCTTGCTCCTGCTGGGTGATCCTGTCAAAGTCATCAGGCTGCGTTACACCGCTACTAGAGCTGTTAACATCTGATAATCCAAACGTAAAATCATCAATTTTCTGTGTTTCAGGCACTGCTTGAACAATCTCTCTCGCCTCTTGCTCCTCTTCTTCTTCCTCCTCCTCCTCCTCATCATGGTCATCCTCATTGATTTCTTCCTCTGCCTTTTCCACTGCCTCCTCCATCTCCATATTAAGAGAGGTAGGTGACACATTGCTAAAATGCTCCAAGCAGGAGCTACTCAACAGGTCAGACTCCACTCCAAGACTGAAAGGTTTCTCTACATCCCCTGCCTCCTCTGCTGAAGACTTCGTGGTGGTCAGGAGATTCTCTTGAACCCTGATATCTTCTTGCTCCAGATTCTCTGTGGTAATATCACTTGAGAACATCTGCTGATTCTGTGCCCAGAGATTACTGGCAGTATACATATCTTGTAGTGGAGCAGAGATCTCAGGTTCCAGAACTGGAGACTCTCCAGTGGGAGAGGATGGTGGTGACATAACTGTCGTGCCAAGAGTAGATGGAGCACTGACTAGATTCGGCTGAGCTGCCAGCTGTTGCACTACCTCTTCGTCTGTTTCTTCTTCTGTATCAGACTGAATATCCTCAGTGCCTGCTGCAATGTCCTCAACTGCATCAGGAATCATAAATTCAACTTTGGGTTCTGGGACTGTTTCAGGCAGAGGGTCAGGCTTAGTTTCAAACAGGAGTGGGGACTTGGGTTCAGAGGGAATTTCAGGGGATGTTTCAAACAGGAGGTCAGACTTGGGTTCAGGGGCAATTTCAGACTCTGTTTCTAACAAGGGTTCAGACTTGTGTTCAGAGGCAAGGGAAAATTCAGATTTGGTTTCAAGCAAGAATTCAGACTTAGACTCATGTGTAAATTCAGACTCAGTTTCCAATGGAAGTTCTGACTGGGGTTCAGGTTCAAAATCACACGTGGTTTCAAGCAGGTGCTCAGATGTGTATTCAGGTTCGCTTTCTAATGGGAACTCTGATTTGGGATCAGGTACAATTGCAGGTTTGGTTTCAAGCAGGAGTTCAGACATAGTTTCAGACATAAATTTGTACTCACTTTCCAGCAGGATGTCTGACCTGGGTTCAGATGCACATGCAGGCTTGGCCTCTAAAAGGTGTTCAGTGATGGTTTCAGATGTAAATTCAGACTCGGTTTCCAACAGGATGTCTGAATTTGGTTCAGGTTCGAGTTCAGTCCTGGTTTCAGGTAAGAGTTCTGGTATAGTTTCAGGCAAATATTCAGTCTTGGTTTCAATTGCAAGTCGAGACTCGGTTTCCACTGGATGTGGTGCAGCTTCAAGCTTGGGTTCAGGGTCATGTTTGAGACTGAGTTCAGGTGCATCTTCAAGCTTGGATTTAACTATATCTTCAAGCTTGGGTTCAGATGTTACTTCAAGCTTGGGTTCAGGTGTTACTTCAAGCTTGGGTTCAGATGTGACTTCAAGCTTGGGTTCAGGTGTTACTTCAAGCTTGGGTTCAGGTGCATCTTCAAGCTTGGGTTTAGTTGCATCTTCAAGCTTGGGTTCAGGTGCATCTTCAAGCTTGGGTTCAGGTGTTACTTCAAGCTTGGGTTCAGGTGTTACTTCAAGCTTGGGTTCAGGTGCATCTTCAAGCTTGGGTTCAGGTGCATCTTCAAGCTTGGGTTCTGTTGTAACTTCGAGCTGGGGTTCAGATAAAATGTCAAGCTTGTCTTCAGGTGGAACTTCAAGCTTGTCTTCAGGTGGAACTTCAAGCTTGTCTTCAGGTGGAACTTCAAGCTTGTCTTCAGGTGGAACTTCAAGCTGGGGTTCAGATAAAACGTCAAGCTTGTCTTCAGCTGGAACTTCAAGCTTGTCTTCAGTTGGAACTTCAAGCTTGTCTTCAGTTGGAACTTCAAGCTGGGGTTCAGATAAAACGTCAAGCTTGTCTTCAGCTGGAACTTCAAGCTTGGATTCAGGCAGGACTTCAGATTCACTGTCTGTCACAGCGATAATGGTACCAGCAGCTGTGGCGGCAACAGCTGTGGCTGCAGCAGCAACAGCCACAGCTTCAACTGCAGCAGAAGTCTCAACAGCAGGAGCTACAGCCTCTTTCTCATTCTCTTTGTGTGCAGCTTTGGGGCCACGTTTAACTGGCATGGGTGTGCTGCTACCCACTACCTTCTTAGGGCTGGCTGTCTTTGATGTGCTGTTCTTGGCGCCAGATGTTTTCAGGGTGGCACTGATTTCCTTTGACGGCGTCGGTTTGCTTTCCTTAGGCTTAGCCGTCTTGGCTTCCACTGCTGGCTTGCTAGGAGTAGAAGTTTTCTTGGCGACAGACTCTGGTTTTGTTGGCGTGGATGCCTTCGGGGTGTCAGGCTTGCTGGTCTTAATAGAAGCAGGGCGAGTTAGTGGCGAGGCGGTTGACTTCTTCGCTGCTGAAGTGGCTGGCTTGCTTGCGTCTAAACAGATAAGAAGATTGCAAAGGATTTTCAGTGCTCTAAATGTTTTACTCTGTTACATAATCAATATTGAACAAGGGAAAATCTAAAGCTATGGAGAGGTGTCCAATCTTATCCGGGAAGGGCCAGTATGGTGCAGGGTTTCATTCCAACCAAGCGGAAGCCACACCAGAGTCTACTAAAAGCCAAGAACAACTGATTAAACAGGTGGAATCAGGTGTGGCTTCTGCTCGATTGGCACAAAAACCGGCCCTTGGTGGATAAGATTGGACACCTTTGGCCTAGAGAGATTTATGGCTTGATTTATGCCAAATAATCAAAACTGTCTCATCCATAAAAATCCCCATAATGTAGAAAAAAGGCAAACCTTTCCTTTAAGAGTGAAATTGCTTTCCTTTAAGGATATAACTTTAAGATCTTTTGTCTACCTTTCTTGGTGGGTGTAGGGCTCTGTGTGGATGTGGTCAGAGCTCGACTAGCAGACGGAGCTTTAGCAGGTGACGGTTTAGCAGCGGAGGTGGTTGTTTTAGCTGCAGATGGAGTGGTCTTTGATGCGGATGCTGACGTCTTGGACACGGTGGGAGCAGCTGACTTTGGTGCAGCAGAAGCTGGGCGAGAAGTCGTCGCACCAGTGGCAGGTCTGGAGAAGTAATGCAGAAAGACAGAAAAGAGAAATATGCACTCAATATCAACAGAAAACTGATAATACTGAGATTAGTTATAGAAAAAGCACAAAACAGTACGTGGAAGTGTTAAATATCTGTCTGAGAGTAAAACTCTGTGGGTTTGATCATGATGTTCTGTTTGAAATGAGCCAATTGTTCACAATGTAGATCTGGGCCATGGAGAACTGACAGGAAACTGCACAGAAGAACAGCAGTGGGAAAGGAGGTAAGAAGGTATAATCGTTTATTTATATGCACCTCAAAGCAGGAATGTGTGAAAGGATCAGGTCAGATGGTCCTGTTTTTGAAAACCAGGCCAGGACTTCAAACAGACTTCTTACAGTCTTCTGGTTATAGGATGTGTTGTTCTTATGAACCCAGATTCTGTCACACTGATGTGACAGCGTAACAGACCCATTTTAATATGGCTTCTGATTAAGGAGAAGAAAGAGAAGCTGTAACCTTTGATCTGTTCTAAACCACAAATACTGAGTAAGAACTTGCATTCATGTATGAATAACTCTATAGACATGTGTGAAAGAGAGTCATGCTCCCAAGGACAGGGCAGCCCACAAAGCCATGGCACAACATCTGAATCAAGATGTTCTCGATTCTATATCAGTTAAGCACAATGTAGAAAAGTGACAAATCCAAAATTCTGATCCGAGGACTCATTGGAACCCATCCTATTGTGTGTCTTGTTCTGACATCAGTTCCTGTTTACATGCAGAAAATAGCGTTTATATACGACTGCACAATGAGTTAATGAGTAGCCAGTAGAAGGGGCAATACAGAGATCCCTGGTGCCTCTGGTGAGTGTACGTAGCTACTGGGGCAGATCGTGGCCTAATGGTTAGAGAGTCTGACTCCTAACCCTAAGGTTGTGGGTTCGAGTCTCGGGCCGGCCACGACTGAGGCACAAGGCACAAGGCACCAGTGTTCACTGTTGTGTGTGTGTTCACTGTTGTGTGTGTGCACTTTGGATGGGTTAAATGCAGAGAACAAATTCTGAGTATGGGTCACCGTACTTAGCCGTATGTCACGTCACTTTGTCACTTTTTCACTTTCACTACTACAGTTGATATTCTGCTGACAAATCTATTACGAAGCCTAGTACATCTCATGTAACCCAAACACCTTTTTTTAAGCTTTACATTTTGGCTACAGCCATTTCTCCTCTAGATTAAAACAGGTTGGACAGTGCACACCAACAACAGATGAAGTGCAGGCAACATACTGTAAGTGGCTTGCAAGTGTGACTGTGGTTTCCTTAAAGCCCTGGGCATCGTCCTGCTCACTGATCAGTAGCCATGCTAATTGCTCTTGGTCTCGCCACCTTTTATTTCCTGTTCATCCCCTCCTTAGTGCTTACCCAGACCTACTTATGTGTATTTATCATTTTAATCCCTGTAATCCCTTTCTAATTAAGCTCTACGGGTGCTGAAGAAGAAGAAGTGACTCTCCAAACACACAAGAGTAGCCACAATGCTGTCAAACCTGACACAAAACCATTTCACCCCTGAAAATCGTCAGAGTCAACCCCCTGTTTCTCACCAAGCCCCACAGCATGATCACATGGCTAATGCTGTCTTACGGGTAAATTGTCCTGTAGGGCCTGGTGCTTGACATCAGGCCTAACAAAAGCAATCTAGATCCCGCAGGCATGAGCGCCTGATCTTGATACACGCTCCACTGGAGGCCTGCTCTAAATAAAGATTCTAAAAACAACAAGAGCACCAGCGAGGATGACGAGACAAGGAAAGTGGCAAGAGTCACTTTAATCTTTAATGCTGTAAAAGCACAAGCGGAATAATCATCCCGAATCCCTCTTGTGTGTGTGAAAGCATAGAAAGCACATGACCGCTGAGTACTTGGTGAAAGGAAGAGAGAGAGCACATCGCAGACATGACATTCTGGTCCTACACACAGAACTATGGGTATAAAAGGCTGGTTATGCAAAGAGAAATAAGAACGGACTCAGCAGCACTGAGCAGAACAACGAGTGTCTTCTTGTTTTATACAGAAGCAATGGAGCTTTTCATATTTGCACAGCAGATGTAACAAAAGAAAACTCTAAAAATAGAATATAAATGCATGATACAGTCTCACAGCAACGCAAAGTGACCACTATTTTGTTTGACTCCATAATGCCGGATTTTGGAATATGGGATTATGGAATGTGATATTTTGGAATGCGGGATTTTGGAATGTAGGATTATGGAAAGTGGGATTTTGGAATATGGGATTATGGAATGTGATATTTTGGAATGTGGGATTATGGAATGCGGGATTTTGGAATGTAGGATTATGGAATAAGGGATTTTGGAATATGGGATTATGGAATGTGGGATTTTGGAATATGGGATTATGGAATGAGATTTTGGAATGCGGGATTATGGAATGTGATATTTTGGAATGTGGGATTATGGAATGAGGGATTTTGGAATGTGGGATTTTTGAATATGGGATTATGGAATGTAGGATTATGGTCCCCAGAACAAGATCAAATTGGGAAAAGTATAAAATATAGACCTAAAATATAGTTCTTTTAATTAACCCTAGAGTAATGTTCACACTGGGTTCTGCTTCTACGGTCAGCAACATCACATGGTAAAGTCCTAAAAAGTTGAAATAGAAAAGGCAATAACATCTAAAATGGCAGTTGAATATGCTGATCTTTGTGATCTCAGCAGTGTCTGGGCATGGCCTAATATTCTGTGATTGACTCCCAGTCTTCTACCCCAGTACCTTTAAACTGAAGTGAGACCTCTAGCAGGAATCATTGTGAAATGTGCGAATCGTCATAAAAATGGCTCGAGAGTCGATTTTTGAGCGTTTTCCTTTGACGCAGGAAGTCCGACTGGTGTTATGTGTGAAACATTCTGACTAAGTCACAAAACGTCTAACGTCATTCGAGATGCGGTACATCCGTGACTCTAAACAAACCTGCCAGTATCTTAGCAAAGCAGCTAAACATGAAGAACAGCAAAGAGTTTGAGCTACTGCTGTTGAACTAGTAAATGTCCATAACACTAAAAGCTCTGTGGAACGAGCAGCATCACCCTAGTGCTTGGTAGGAGTGCTAGATTTTGTCCTTTCTTTGACTTTGTACTGCATCTTGAAGGTTTCTACAGAGTTAAAGATTAAGAACAGGGAATGAAGCGAGGCACGGAGGCCAGGACGGTGCATCAACGTTCCACATACGAGGCAGAGGGACACAAATAAATACCCAAGTGCAAACCAGTACGCATAATCATCAGTGACAGTTCTGACTCAATAGAGAGAGCGAGAGAGAGAGAATTAATGTCTGTTTGCTTCAAATGCAACATGACAGTGAGGAGGGAAGGCAGGAGATGCACCGCTCATCCGATTAAAAATGATAAAACTTCATATTAGTGCCACGTTCCACGTCTCAAAGAAGGTCCTGCGAAGAATGATGCCACTACTAGTTCCCAACGTTACAGAGACGTGGGAAAAGAAAGAAAAAGTTCAACTAGGCCACGGCTTTCATATTTTATGCGTCTATAAAAGTTTGATGTTGCCTTCAGCTAGGTTATCGGGATCCGTGCCTCAGTTAGGAGGCGAAGGAATAACATTCGGGTTATAACCTGACAAAAACAACAGGATCACAAGGTGAAGTAACACACACAAAGTTCCTGAAGGTAGCCCTGGGCATTTTTCTACAAATAATGCTGACTCATTACGCATTAGTCATGAATGTGAATCATTAGGCATTTGTGCTGACACTGGGGAGTTTTCTTCTTCTTCTTCTTCTTCTTTCGTTTGATCCGCAACAAATTTAACGACCACTTCTGGTGAAATTTCCCAGTATGTGTTCGTGTGAGCAGAGGCAGAGACCTCCGGATGAAGCTGAAGGGAACCGGCAACTAACAACCGACGGAGTTTTAATTAGGCAACAGGGACTCTTTAGCCTCTTTAACGGATTCTGCTAATGCCTCAAAATGCGCAGAGGCACTTGTGTAGCTCGGCCAAGGAGGCATCCATCCAAATCCGAGCACCTCCCTCGTGTGGACGCTTCTCAGAGCGAGCAGATACATGAAACTTACTTGTAATAACAACAGACAAATCCCGACATGCTTAGGAAAAAACTCGCAGCGGTCTAACTCGTCTACTCATCGTCTGAGCTCCAGAGATCAGGACCCTGCTGAGGAAAGCCTCCAACTAAATAACCTCCAGAGGTGGAGATCAGCTACCGTAGAGATATGACATCACTCCGACATGGCGACAGGCAAAGCGGCGCTGTTAATGCTAAACACTAATTCAAAACTCCTACAAAGTCAGAATGTCCTGATTGTAAATACAACACGACATGACTTCTGACAAAAATAATGACTTCTTCATTAACTTATTCACATGATTGTTCCATAATAAAAGATATTAAAGGTGCGGTGCACGATCTCTGAAAGCCAATGTTGACATTTGAAATCACCAAAACAAACACGCCCCTAACCCAAATGGGTGTCACCCCTGTTTTGATAGCTCCGCCCCCACACATACATGCGTAACCCAGGCAACTATTATGGCGGAACCTGCCGGGGCGGCTGGCCGAGGGGGTATTTTTATCAGTAAATGAACACAATGAGTAATACTATGGAAATACAAATGTGTTTTTGTAGTACTGTGTGTTGTACCGTGAAAGGTTTAGCTCCGTTTCACGCCGAAGACAACGTTCAACACTTAGAACCCGAGGCAGAGGTAACAGCAGAGGCTAATGTCACACATGCGCACTGAACACTCTCTCCGCAACATATTGACAAGACACGCCCCTTTCTGCTAATTGGCTACACGTTTGTTTTGTTAGTCGGCCCGACTCAGTTTTCTGAAGCATTTTTCAAACATCGTGCACCGCACCTTTAAACTCCTATTACCTTCCCTGCCACTCTTCTATACAGTCTGAATTTGCATACAGGAATCTGATTGGCTGTAACATTTTACCAGACAATAACAATTGCGTCGTGATGGAGATCGTGTTCAATAAGGGTATAACATGACTTTTTCATGCTATAGCAAACAATACCACTCATTTTCTACTGAGTTGCGGTTTAAATAAAACAACCTGACTATGATATCTGCAATAAAACGTGTATTGTGACAACATTTATCATGATTTCTATATTACGCTGCTGTGTTGCCTGGTGCTATGAGGGAATCTCTCCAACGAGCTACGTGCTTGACGTACGAGCCTGTTCAAATAAAACAGGATGGTCAGAATAATCACACGACACTCAGAGAGCTGCTGTAACATTCATCACAGTGTGTATGAGGAGAAAACAGGAACACACACAATGTAAACACACAATGAAGAAAGCTGGCCAAGAAGGTGAGGAGAAGGAGGCATGGCTGTGTTTTATAGCAATTAATCAATCATCTAACACACACACACACACACACACACACACACACACACACACACACAGTCCCTCTCACACACACCCACAGTCCCACACACATTCTCTCTCTCTCTCTCTCTCTCTCTCTCTCACACACACACACACACACACACACACAGTTCCACACACATTCTCTCACACACACACAAAGACACACACACACAGAGTCCCACACACATTCTCTCTCACACACACAAAGACACACACACACACACACACACAGAGTCCCACACACATTCTCTCTCTTTCTCTCTCTCTCACACACACAGTGTCACATCCAGTCTCTACCACACCCAGCTTTCCTATACTGCAAGATCCATTTGGTGATTAAATGCAGTGCAGTGGCACAGAAAGAGTGAGAGAGAGAGAGAGAGAGAGAGAGAGAGAGAGACAGAGAGAGAGAGAGAGAGAGAGAGAGAGAGACAGACTGAGAGAGAGAGACAGACTAAAAGAGAGAGAGAGACAGAGAGAGATAGACTGAGAGAGAGAGAGAGAGAGAGGTTACACAAAGAGAGAGAGAAAGAGAGATAGAGACATATAGACAAAGGGAACCTGATGAAAAAGCAGAGAACTAGAGAAATTGGTTAAGAGAGAAGAGATGCACAGAAAACAGAACAAGAGACAAAGTAGCAATACTGAGAGAGAGAGAGAGAGAGAGAGAGAGAGAGAGAGAGAGAGAGAGAGAGAGAGAGACAGACTAAGAGAGAGAGAGAGAGAGAGAGAGAGAGAGAGAGAGAAACAGAGAGAGACAGAGAGAGAGAGAGACTGAGAGAGAGACAGAGAGAGAGAGAGAGAGAGAGAGAGAGAGAGAGAGAGAGAGAGAGAAACAGAGAGTGACAGAGAGACAGACTGAGAGACAGAGAGACAGACTGAGAGAGAGAGAGAGAGAGAGAAACAGAGAGAGACAGAGAGAGAGAGAGAAACAGAGAGTGACAGAGAGACAGACTGAGAGACAGAGAGACAGACTGAGAGAGAGAGAAACAGAGAGTGACAGAGAGACAGACTGAGAGACAGAGAGACAGACTGAGAGAGAGAGAGACAGACTGAGAGAGAGAGAGAGAGACAGAGAGAGACTGAGAGAGAGAGAGAGAGAGAGACAGAGAGAGACTGAGAGAGAGAGACAGAGAGAGATTTCAGTGTAATGTGAAGTGACTCACTGTGAGATGAAGGACACGCCCATTGCGTCAGTGTCACTTGTTCATCTACTGCATGAGTTCATTAAAACTCCACAAGCTGCCATAAAGAGGGTTACAACAGGTCACAGTTTATCAGTGTTCATCACAACAGAGCCATTCTCTCTCTCCTCCATACACACACACACACACACAAACACACACACACAAACACACACACGGATGCCAAACACCCACAAAAACACTGAGATGCAAATTCCAACATAAAGACATAGAAATGCCAACATCGTCAGGCACGTGCCTGATCCCACACAAACACATTCTCTCTCCCTCACACACACACACACACACACACACACACACACACAAGCAGAGCTACATGTGCTCTTTTCCATGTTTTATTCATGCATCATTCCAATTTATGCACTGCAGAGACCAAGATCTCCCCACTGGTCTAGCCTGCGCGCGCACACACACACACACACACACACACACACACACACACACACACACACACAGTGCTACACGAGTGGGGCTTGATTTAGAGAGAATTTATTTTATTTTATTGTCTCAGTGCGATCGCAGCACGTGATAAAACAGAAAACTTTTTTCAAACTGTCACCTTCCGGGGTCAAAAGTATTTCCGTGACATATTCCGAAGACACGGAAAACTTACCTGGACACGACAGCGTATGACCATAGGCGACATTACACGATATATGCAAATATCATACCACAATAAAAATAGTGCGTATGAGGCTGATAATCGTGAATATATTAATTCACACAAAAGAAAAGGTTAGAATCAGCAAAGAAAAAAGAAAAAAAAAAAAAAAAAAGAGTTGAAATAAGGTCACGAACAGCAGATGATTTATGGAGCTGCTTCGGATGTAGACGCTCGTCCAGAACGAGGCGGGTTTGGCAGAGAGAAAGATACGGAGCTTAATTAATCCTAAGATCCTCCTCGCTGTCTGAGTTTGTTTTATTTTCCACCTAAATCCCTTTTTACAGCACAGTGACACTAAGGAAGGAAAACCTTATGTCATGTCATAAGTAAACACTAAGGAAAACATTTACAGACACAAAAAGCTTACTGTTTACCACAAAGTCAGATTCCAACACACACACACACACAAACGAATATGACGTAACACAACAGAGACCACTGAAACACTTCAGGACATTCCTCCTCTTGGCTCGGAAACAAAGCCGTCGTTCAGGCCGAGGCGCCTGGCAGCCATGTTTGTTTCTGTGAGAAGACACGCTCTGTGTAGGTATTCGCGATAATCAGAGCTGATTGCTGAAACTGCACACAAACACGACACGCGGTCTTGCATGTCGTTCGTCTCCGGGTCTTATCTTCTGAATGCCGTAATCTCTTATCTAAACCCTGTGTGTCTTGGCGAGACTACCCGGACAAAGTCAAACGTTTCCCAGAAGCCATTTTTTCTTTCCAGATGCTGAAATGCTAAACGTTAAGTCGAAATAAATAGCTCACAGAGATGGGAGGGGCCTTAACATGCAACCAAACAACATAACCTGCGATCATCTGGCAGCCTGCATGGTAACATCTGCACCAATCAGAGGCCTACCTGGTCGTCTTGGAGACCGGTGGCTTGTCGGTCCTGGGAGAGGAAGTCGTGCTGGGTTTGGTGGTAGCAGCAGGTCTGGGAGCTGAAGCTGCTATTGGGACAAAGAGAGTTTACATAAACGTTTCGCTAAGAAATTGTGTAGCTGTTTATAACGGTTTGCTAGCGATAAGGTCCAATGATGCTGATAGTTATTTACACACACGACGTTGCTTTGGCATCGTTTCTGCTATTCCTAGTTTAAGGATTTAAAAACATTACAAAAAAAAACAAAAAACTTCCTTGTTAAGTCCGACACGATCCAACCGACCTGAACAACAACCAGACAAAACATGCTAGCACAGTGATCATGTTATCGTCTTTCACTCATATTTCCACCTACCTGTCGGTTTTGGTTTGGGTTTGTCCCCATTGACAGGTGTCTTCTTGGCTGGCTGTGTCGTGCCGGTGGTCTTTGGTGCCCCAACGGGCTTCTTTTCTGTGGTCTTGCTGGCGGTTTTGGTGGTCACTGCCCCCGCAGCACCTACAGGCTTTTTAGAAGCTGTGGTGGTCGTCTTCTTCTCGCCAGCCGCACTGGCGGTGGTCTTCTTAGCAACGCCGTTGGCTTGCGGAGGCTTCTGTACTCCATTCGTCATGCGGCTCTGAGCGGTGCTGGGACGAGCGCCAGCGGTGGACGTCTTTGTTTTGGTGACACCCTTTGTTTTTGCCTTTGGATCCGCAGGCTTATCCTTGCTGGGCTTGGTGGCGGCGGCGGGTGTCTCGGTTGTCTGCGGTTCGCCTTGCTGCATCTCGTCCGTCTGTGATGCAGACGGGGCCTGTTCCTGGCCTTCCCCTAGCGGCTCTGCCTGGATCACAGGATCTGCATCTAGTGCGACCATCGGCTCTGTCGCTCCTGAGTCAACCCCGTCTGGCTTCATCTTGGGAAACAGGGAACTCCAACGAGTATCAGATACAGTGAACTACCTACAAAGAGAGAAAAACAGCGTAGTGTGAAAAAAAAACGTCTGTGTGGTTTCAAATGAAACAAAAGGACAACCACAATGTAACATGTTGTGAACCAACAGAGTTTTGTAAACAAAGAGAAGCGAGAAGTCCCAATACCCCTGTGAATGTTTGAGCCTTGGCTGTTACCCATGATGCCTTTCTGGTGCAGATGTTTTATGTACATTTTAAGAGCGACACAACTGCATGGGAGCAGGAACAGGATGTGGTTTGGCCCATGGGGTGAATGTGTTTTCCGCCTCAGGTCCAGCGGGACCTCAAGCCTCAACTTTCTTTTTTAGTTCACTCGATGTTCTAACTTCCGCACTGCACATGTCTTTCTCTCACACCCACAATCATTACATCATCCTGGTCAGCCTGAGCTGAACTTTTTCAGCCCTTCCTTTCTCAGAAAGTCTTCAAGAGCTGCATGCACATCGCCATGCAGCTCTCGCTCGGTCCCCCCCTCCCCCTCCCTCCTTCTGTCCAGCAAAAGATCTGCGCTAGTGCTCTTAGGAGTGTTTGGACAGATGGCCTTAACAGCTGAGGAAACCCAGAGAGAGAGGGAGAGAGAGAGAGAGAGAGAGAGAGAGAGAGAGAGAGAGAGAGAGAGAGAGAGAGAGAGAGAGACAAAGAGAGAGAGAGAGAGAGAGAGACAAAGACAGAGAGAGAGACAGCGAGAGAGAGAGAGAGAGAGAGAGAGAGAGAGAGAGAGAGAGAGAGACAGAGAGAGAGACAAAGACAGAGAGAGAGAGACAGAGACAGAGAGAGAGAGACAGACAGAGAGACAAAGACAGAGAGAGAGAGAGAGAGAGAGAGAGAGAGAGACAAAGACAGAGAGAGAGAGACAGAGACAGAGAGTATGTGTGTGTGTGAGAGAGAGAGAGAGAGAGAGAGTGAGAGAGCGTGTGAGAGAGAGAGAGAGAGAGTGAGAGAGCGTGTGAGAGAGAGAGAGAGAGAGTGTGTGTGTGTGTGAGAGAGAGAGGTCTAAAAAGAGAGGATCCCTGTAGCTATACACACTACACACTGCCAGACAGATCTGTCTCACTCTGACTCCACTTTTGAACATTAACAAAGAGAGAGAGAGAGAGAGAGAGAGAGAGAGACAGAGAGAGAGAGAGAGACAGAGAGAGAGAGAGAGACAGAGAGAGAGAGACAGAGAGAGAGAGACAGAGAGAGATGGAGGTCTTCCCACTCAAAAAATGTTGCTTTAGTCTGAAACACCATAAAATGATGACATCAGTAACAATCCCCTCCACAAGAGCATCAAGAACAAGATCCTCTGCCACAGCACCAGAAGTTACGTCTCTGTGTCAGCTTTATTTTGTGTTTTTATGGTGTTTTCTGTAAACATGAACACGCCTCAGTCTCTTACGTCACCATCAGCACTTATACACCGAGCACAAACACAACTCCTTATTCCAGAAAAGGACCTGATCTCTGAGACTACGTCGTCTACGCAGCCAGCCTACGTCATGTGTAAAATATTTCATCGGTGGCGCCCTCGCTGTCCCGCCGTCTTCCTTCTGGTTAAAGGGCTCTGGCGTGAAAAGATGAGATCTGTTTCCCTGCGTCAGAGCAATAAATCACACACTCGCAGCCGAGAGAGGAGCTGGTTTTTTGTAAATCCGTGGCTGGATGATTACTAAGAAAACCTCTGGGATGTCCTGGATCTGAATATTATTGCCATGGACTGGGAGATTTTTTTACCAGAGTGAAAAGGTTCAGCCTAAATCTCTAAAGTCCAGGCTTCTTTTTTGACCCATTACTCAAACATTTTCACACCATCAGATAACCTGCTTCCTGTAATAAATAAGGGGCTTTTTACCCCCTGGTCACTTTGTGTGTTTTCTGTGATCCGATAGCTACCCGATGGTAAAAAGACCAGGTCTAAATGCCCTCTGAAACGGTTTGGAGACGGGTATAAATCCGATGGTACAAACCCCTTCAGGAGGTGGTCTGGGACGCGTTTCAGATGAAACTGGACAGGTGTAAATGAATGTGGTTGTTCAAGCCACATACGTCAGCGCTATACTCCTCCCAAACGGAAGTACGTCACTCGCAGGTGATCTTTCACCCAGGCGTCTCGTCGGGTCTTAAAATGCGCTGCTGCTGCCGCCAGCGAAAATGCAGCAAACAGTAAACGCTGTTTTTTTGTAGCATAAACGTCGTAACCAGTTTTTCCGTCTTCTTTTTGATCGCGTTCTGAAAACCGCACACACCAAAGTGTGTTCCATTACAATTACCCTGGAAATGAGGTCAAATATATTAGCATTTTGGGCGGGAGTAGAAAGATCGGATCGATCGCATTTATGTGGCCTAATGTAAATGGAACAGTTTTAACAAATCAGATAGCTATCGGATCAGAGACAACACATGAAGTGACCAGGTGTAAAAAGGCCCTACGACGCCTCATCTGAAAGGGATAAAAAGGTCAAAAAATCTTCTGTATCTCAAAAAAACACCGACACCCATTTATTCCTACACCTCCCATGTGAGAAGATGTACATCATCTTCAAACAAAGCGGCGCTATCGAACCCTTTCCCTCTAGACGAGAAGGCGAGGTCCTCTGAGAGCCGCTTCTGTCTAATCAGACCATCAGCATATTTTAAGGGCAATTTGCTCTCCTGCTTGGAGGGCATGCGAGACACAGGGATATATACATGTATGAATAAATGCATTACTGAATAGCTCCTTGTGCCTTCACATGAGCCCTAAGTGGAAAAGCAACAGCAGAACTGTTTTGCATCATCGCTCGAATAAATGAGTGACGAGACCCGGCAGGATCTCGTGAGCTAATGCCATGAAGCTCCGCAGGCACCGTGCTAGCGGCTCGCACCCAGCATCCGACAATCCGACACAAACCGCTAGCGACTAAACAAACCAGCCAGCGCTAATAGAGCTGATGAATAGCTCACTATAGCAGTCAATAGCATGTGGTTTTTTTTGGCCTGTACAGTAAGTCACTGTGGACTTTCTTTAAATAGCTATCAATGGAGGAACTGTAGAGGGAAAAGATTAGCACAAAGCAAAAGATGACACAAATCCTCAGCACCGTATGACTCTGTTTCTGGGAAAGAAGTTTTCATCAGCTGTGCACTTCTCCAAGACTCTGGTTTGGCACTTTAAAAGGGTGCTGTTAAAGCTTTTTGACCTCGTAATCGTCAGCAATTTATCACCGTTTGGCATTTCGCAGAGACCAGGATGGTCTCACTAATGCACCGTGGTGCCTTAGCTAACCGCAGCCAATCTCTCAATGCCAGACTGAGACAATGTAGCATCTCTGTCCAGCATTTCCACACCATCCGTGTCCACCGGAGGCGGTAGTGGACCCTCCCCCATGTCCCCAATACTAAATGCAAAGGAACACAGGACCCCTGTGTTATTTCCATTTCCATTCACTATTGAAACGGAGCAGAGATCCGTCCTACGCTTGCGGTCTGAAAACACCGATTAACCGACCGAGGTGTCCTTCATCAAAACAAGCACCTTCCATGTGAACTTGATCCTGAAACAACAGACCAACAGATGGTACTAATGTAATCAAGGGGCATCAAAACTATAATCGGATGAATTACCAAAATCTGCATTATGTTCATTTTAAGAGTCTGAAGGAAGCCTGAAAGGTCCCCAGATTGATAGGAAAATCAAAGCAGGGGGGAGAGAATCTATTTCAGAGATACCACACGTCGGTGGATTAGATGACTAAGATTTTTATTTTGTTTTTTTAGACGTGGCTAAGCAACACTAACACAGAAAAACACAGACCTGCCCACCACCAAATCCCAAGTCCCGCCCAATTGATTTTGATTGGTTCACCAGACCAAAGCTTGTGAATTAATGAAAGTATCTGCTGTCTCCTGACATGCCGTCCATCCCCTTTACTGACATGGATTTTTAATCTGGGATCATTTTATTCATCATTAATCTGACTATAAATAAAAACCTCTCCCATACTGTGGCAATGGGCCAAAATCATAAATGGAACAGATAAACTGTTAGGCATTCATTTTTTTGGAAAGTAGTTCAGACATGTCCAGAGGTTTAAGAGTTCTGCTGCTGAAATATCACACTGCACCACGAGAATGCTCAAGCAACGAGAAGGGCATGGAACAGAGCCGCCTTTCGTTCCAACAAACGTCTTTCACTGCCGCACAAATACTCCACGGGCTGTTTGTGTCCGTAACGCCGACGTGGTTACGTAACGCCGTTGCTCAGACCGCCACCAAATAGCTAAGTCTAAACACCTTCATTATGTCATCTGACCCATCATGAGACTTTGGAAGGAAGTGTTATATCACTGCTGCTGGAGGGTAGATCTGGTGCACATGAAGCTCATATTTACAAAATTCCGAGAACATTCTAAATTCACACTTCGGCCTGAGGGTCAGGAAGCCACTTTGGCTCGGTGCACAAACAAACTGCTGTGAAACAAAGCTCGCTGGACTCCACCAGATTCTTCCCGGAATACATGCGGAGGAGGCGACCGAGAGGAAGGAGTTGGGATGCCTGTACAGGTGGTGATGTCAGACCATAACAAATGCCTTTTTGAGGCCATTGGCTTCTGGGGGAAGTGGGAAAACAAAACCGAGTCGCTGGGGAAAAGCCAAGGGCTTTAGAAAGAAGTAGGACTTGGTAGTGAGTAAGGATGTGCCCTTTGTTGCTGTAACTTGGCTGCCAGGACAACGGTTTAAATGTGAAGGTCACCTGGGATCCGTCCAATTGTAGGAAAAGTATTCCTTGTGCTGTAAACAGGATTTTTTGTTTGCAGATCAGAGCAGCCACGTGGCACTGGTGAACGCCATTACAGTTCACCGAGCATCCTGGTATTTTAGGAACGAACAGTTTCGACTAATTAACTGGGAATCATTTGTACTCTCTATCCATGCCATAGATAGTCTATTATTCTACCCTGGGTGCCGATCACACTGCATACCGGTCGAATGGGCATGAGTCATCACGGCCCCAGTCTCAGGAGAGAGTTGACCCCCGGGGGAAGAAAGATTAACACGCGACAGGGCTCGTTAACCCTGTACAAAGCCTGAAGCTAATCCTGCTTTATCGCCCTGACCATCCTCCGGCCTATGGGGCAAGAAATCAAAGAAACAGAGAGCTAGTGTATGACGGCAAACAAATAACCCACACAATCCACACCAGTCGATGCCACAAATGTTGCTGAACATTTTGATGAATTTTAGTCTTGGTGAACTTCAGGGCCAGCGGTAGAGTGTTGTGGCTCAAGACTGGAGCAGATGGAACAATGATTACACACATAAGCGCTTATTCGGTGCGGACTAAATACCGTGGATATCACCCTTCTCCTTGTGATCAGTCAGCAGAGAAGGAAGTAGGACTGCGTTTAGGTCTCAAGAGACATGTGTAACCTGAAGACCAAAAGCCATTACCCATTATCCTGCTCACAGTGAGAGCCTCCGCCGGGGGGCAAATTAGATAAGTGGTGATCGGGAGCAGCTGGTGGGGTTCAATCGATGGTGCTGGACTGTGTGTCCATGTGTGCACATGGTCACTCTTGTACACACACACACACACATGCACCATGAGGGGTGGCGATAACATCTGTGGCAGGGAGCCAATACGCCTGGCTAGCTAGGAAAGGGAAAGGTATACACACACACACACACACACACACACACACACACACACACACACAGAGTACTCTACCTATAAGAGGATTACTCAACCTTTCTGCCAGGCATGGCACAGATGGAACACACAACACAAACACAACATACTGCGAGTGAACGCACAATAATGAACAGCTGAGTCAACCGACATGCTTCGTTCGGACTGTCTACAGCAAACAGAAAGCCGACGGGCTTTAATTGCATGCGGCGTTCACTTCACCGTAGAGCCGTTCGTGAGACAGAGCAGTGCACTGAAGAGCGCTTCATCACTGCAGCGGTTCAATAACAATAATAATCAACATAATACCCACTTTATTTGATCTCTTTTTTCTTTCTCTCTCTCTGTTTGACTGTAAACAGGTTTGGTCTTCACTATTGTGAATAGCACTTGTTTGCTCTGAGTGAATATTCACAGTCAGAGGGTCATGTGCACGCTACATGTGATGCTACACACCCTATTAATAAAGAGTTTGAATAGATCAGATAAATAAAGCCTACTCACGCCGGGCTGAGGCAGCCGGCGTCTCGAAATCCTGCTTCAGAGCAACTCTGGATGTGTTATTTAATATTATTTGAACTGACTCAGCAGCAGTGAGTGTATAGATCTGGTTATGAAACCTTTCAGAGAAAATCAGATTGAGTGACAAGAACGTGTGCACTAATAACTGGTCCATCCGAGCGTAGCGTGATTCCAGCTGTTGAAAAAAAAAAGGACAACAAAAACCTGTGCAATTATCATCCTCTGTGTCTAGTAAAGCTCCATAATGAGCACTCAGTGCTATCTAAAGCATAATAAGGTGGAACTGATCTAAAAAAAATAAAAAATAAAATAAAAATCGATCCTTTACCGAATGAAAAAGGGTTTCAAAAACGTTGGCACTAGGGCTGGGTGATAAAACGATAACAATATGTATCGTGATAGACACGTGCTCGATATCGATAAAAAATGTGTTCGATAAAAAGTTCGATATTTTTTATTCTTCGTCAGAAGAAAACAGAGACTGCGAAGCAAGTTTGGTTGCGTTAACAAAGGCGCTCGCTCTCTGGTAACCTAGCAACGTAGGGAGTGACACGCTAACAGCCAATCATGTAACAGTATCACGTTTGGTTGCCCCATATCGTCGTCTCGTGCCTGTCTGCTGGATTGCTCTTCAGTAACCGGCGACTGATGAGCAGAAAATGAGCCGCAGCGAGCGAGGAAATTGTAAATAAAAGAGAAAGTCAGCTCGTTAGTACGGCAGTTTGTTGGATATTATAAGTCTGACCGTAGTCACACCAACGTCGTCTGCTAATTATGCAAGACTGTTTCTCTATGTTTATATTTAACACTTTGCACTATTTTATTACACTTTATTAAGCATTTCTTACATTTCTTTCATTTTGCACCTTAAATGTTAAGAGATAATTGTTAAGTGTTCATTGTGACTTTAGACTCATGTTTACATTATAATTATGTGAGTTTTCCTGCTTGTTGACATTTCTGTCTTAATAACTGAGGGGATTCTGATCAGAGGATGGTGAAGTTTAAAATAAAAATGTTTAAATGTAATGTATTTTTCTCCTGGTCCTTATTTTAAATGGGTCATAAAAAATATCGATAATTATCGATATCGACGATATGAAACACTGATATCGTGATACAGTTTTCAGCCGTATCGCCCAGCCCGGGTTGGCGCTGGATTATATGAATAGAGTGTATTTTGTGTGAAAGTAGAGTCATGTTTTCAGCAGTAGTTTGTAAAGAATAGACATCTCAGAATGAGTACGAGGTGGTATCCTGGCGTGTAGACCGAAATGTTTTACATTTTATCTTCCCTCCTTCATGGCTATGTGTCGTGACCAGGACGGAAACAGGAAACTAGAACAAAATGAGAAGTGAATGCAAATCCCTTCCAGTCCGACTCCTAACCTCAGGCTCGCTAATAACATTCAGCGGCTCGGTATGCAAACGTCCCTCATATCTGCTCGATAACTAATCCGATTTATGCAAAAACTCACTCACAGTTAAATAGAGAAGTCATTTAAATGAGATGTTGTCTTTTTCCACAGTAACACTACAGTATGATCCCTTCTCCAGTTCTGTAACAGTCTGTAAATCACTGCACTGACATCTGCCAAAGGTCACCTCCAGCTACAACAATCCAGAACACACAAACAGTGGAAACAAACACAGCACTGCCCCGAAAAGCCCACAGACAACTGTCGCATGTGACAACTGCACATCCACATGCCTGTGGAGCTTTTATCAGTCCTGCAGCAACAGGGTAACATAATCTGGGAAGAGCACAAGCAACTGCAGGAAAACCACATCGCCGTTTTGGCACGGCCATCTTGGGAAAAGCCACGTAGCGGTTGCCCTGGAGAGTATCGATGGCTGCTGCGGTTCAGATAATCGCTCGGCTGCAGACGCGAGTGCCAGATACAACCGTTATTAATGGAGGCGGTTGTGACTTTCGCGGGGTCATTCGGTTCTTTCCCGTAATTATTCTGGGAATAAGGGAGCTGAAACATCCAATCACAGCGTGGCGAGAGAAGACAGCTGAGTCATGTGCACCGTCCCTGAGCTGCAATGGCGGCTATTCAACATGACACGATACATGGGTTTTTGTTGTCTACCGGAATATCAGGCTTTCAGAGTGAACGACGGGAAAGAAAGCTCAAGCTCAAAAATATTGACCTTATATGTACTTATGACGTGTGTATAAGACATGTGTTGTCTTGTAATATATTAAAATAAATGACATCATTTTTGTATATTAACATACAAACGTAACCGCATTTAAATCTCCGTTCTGTCTGTCACACAGCCCTCGTGATCTGAATTGTCTTTCAGTGAGGATTATTATGGGATGGCGGTTTTTTTAATAAAGGTGATACACAACACCGTGTACTTGCTTATATCAAGGGACTTGTGCTGTTTTACGTACAGGACGATATTTAACCGGGAAGCGCAAAAGCACAAACGTCCGCCGGTAACAGTGTAATATAAGATCCAGGTGATTTCTACAGATCAGAGGAAAACAGCTGGATCACAGCAGCACACCGCGACAGCATCCTATAGACCGTAACGTACATCAGAGCATCGCGGCGTTTGCGTTCACGGCGTTGGACGTTACGACACCCTAAAGTCGTAAAACCGAAAGGGAAGTAGTTGATGGTAACGAGAGCCGAGTTCTATATAATAGCCTACAAACATATAGTTAGCGTCTTGTGTTAGCGTCTCCGATATCGCATGCATTCGTCTACTAATATCATTTATTTTAAATTATACATTGCTGTCACCACCGAAGTCACATCCAGGACTCCAAGACCAATATATTTTTTTATCTTGCGTAGCATATTAAAGAGCGACGGCTCCGTAAGAAGACGGCCGTCTCGGGTCTTTTGTTTGCAGAGAGTAAATACGGGCTCTGAAATTAAGATCAGGATCTCTTCATGCCTCGAGACTCACACCATCCATCATCATCATCATCACCTGTTTGCTTTCCTCACTTGATTTACGACTGCAACAGGGGAAAAAAAAGGCGCTTTGTGTCTTAAGTGTCGCTCTTTACATTCGCTCTCCCGTAATAACGTCTCGGAGTCGATCGTACCGCTGTAGATGATTTATCCGACGATCGTCAATCGTGGGAGAGACGATTGTGGGATCGTCATGATTATAAAGAGGAGGACATCTAAAGCAAGGATCCCACAGTCTTTCTTTCCATGTATTTTGATATCGTACCGATAAAAGAAAAGAGACAATACAGACCATAGTGTCTCATTTTGTTTTTTCCATTTTCATTTTCATCATGAGATGTTCCGTCGTAAAGTGTCTGTTTTTTAACGTACACAAAAACCGTGCGTCCTCTAAGGTTTGAAAAAAATGTGTTGATTTTGGAGTGGCTGAAGGGGAGGAGAAGTAGGAGGAGGAGGAGAAGAAGGAGAAGAAGAAGGAGGAGGAGGAGGAGGAGCAGGAGGAGGAGGAGGACCGGTCTCATCCAGCCGCCCTGCTACAGAACAATAGAAACCCAAAGTGATGGATAGAGAAATGGGGAGGGGAGATAGATGGTAGGGGGCGGCTGATGGGGGCAAATAACTTTAAGCAGATAGAACACTGAAAGATAAAATAGCAACAAAAAAAAAGATCCATGGATGAAATCTGAAATTCACTAATATACGATTCGTATGATTCGAATGATTCATCTCGTTCTCGCTTCGTGCTGTTAGTTCTGGGTTTGGCTAGAACAGGGATTGATTAGGGGTTAGATGGGGGTGAAAAACAAAGTAGGTGCAAGTAAAACAAGAATAAGGACGATATCGATCCACGTGCCGTGTGGTTAAGATTTTATACGTTCAATACGCAACAAGTTAATTTAGATTTAGGTAGAAATTAGACATCTCAGTATATAAGGCCAACAGGTTCGATTAGATTAGCTAGCTAACGTTATGGCTGAGATTTAGCTAATCATAGTGTCTTTCACTCTCCCTCTGTCTCTCTCTCTGTTTCTCTCTCTCTCACTGTCTGTCTCTCTGTTTCGCTCTCTCTCTCTCGCTGTCTGTCTCTCTGTTTCTCTCTCTCTGTTTCTCTCTCTCCCTTTCTATCTGTCTCTCCCTCTGTCTCTATCTCTCTCTGTCTCTCGCACTCTCCCTCTCTCTCTGTCTGCCTCTCTCTCTCTCTCACTGTCTCTCTCCCTCTCTGTCTGTCTCTCTCTCTCTCTCCCTCTGTCTCTCTTTCCATCTCTCTCTCCCTCTGTCTCTTTCCATCTCTCTCTCCCTCTGTCTCTTTCCATCTCTCTCTCCCTCTGTCTATTTCCATCTCTTTCCCTCTCCCTCTGTCTCTCTCCCTCTGTCTCTCTCTCCCTCTGTCTCTCCCTCTGTCTCTCTCTCTCTCCCCTCCCAGCTAACGTTATGTGTGATGTGTTGTCTGGTTAGCTGTAGCACACAATGGTCAGTACAAACGGATTTGCATGTTAATAGCTTTGTGAAACAGCATTCACTGAGACATAAAGACAATTCACAAGCACCACGTTATATCTTATACACCGAATCTTAACGTCCAGGCGTGGCTTTTGTCATCAAAACGCTGTTTTTGAAACAAAACCCGGACAAAAATGTATATTAGGATAAGAATTGAAGTCACAAGCTTGCTAGCTCCCCACCAAACGAATAAAAAAGATAAATAAATGAATAAAAACCTTACCGAGCCTCAAAACCGCTGTTTCCTCGTGCAGCTACGCCCAAAGTGCGCTCGCGCGTGTCCCGGTTTCCCCAGACAGATCCCGTGCTTTCACCAAAAAAGGATAGAAAACGACTCAAAAGAAGGAGAAGAGGGCGATCACACACTCACTAGAGTTAATGTGGAGTATGGTGTAGCTGAGAGCTCCGAGGGTTTCCTTCTGGGAGCCTGGTTTTAGTGTGTAACCGGCTGGAGAGAGAGGGGGAGTGAGGGGGGGAGCGAGGGAGAGGGGGGGCACAGAGAGAGAGAGAGAGAGAGAGAGAGAGAGATGCTACATGAAGAATAGAAAGACGCTTTAGCAGCCAGTCTCACCCCCCCCGCCCACACACACACACACACACACCACATATTCACCACATACACACACACACTTTTAAGTACTTTATTGACATTGGAAAAATACAAGGTGCCAGTGTAGGACAAAAGTGTTGGGTTACAATAATTATCGATATAAACACCTTAAATAAATCAAAATACAGTGAAATAAATGGCAGAATACAATAGTCTCTGTCTGTCTGTATGTCTCACACACACACACACACACACACACACACACACACACACACACACACACACACACACACACACACGTCCTAATCTCAGTGCATGCCACAGTTCTAACCAGCATCTCAACCCAGACACACGGACACATGTTTCATTAACACCAGTCGCCATGACTACGCCCTAACGCGCGTGCTTCCGGTTTAATCATCATGTCAAACCAACGGTCACGTTCCAAACGCCGCAGACTCATTAGCATCTCAACATGTCACCATGACAACGCTCTAACGTCCATACTCTTGTACTACATAAATATTCATCACACTGTAAAAGTACTGTATATAGTGTAGAGTATGTAGCGTGTGCTGTAATCCAGCCAATCAGAGCGCGTTTCAGATTTATTCAAATGAACGATGATGTCATTACACATGCGAGGAGAAGGCCCCGCCCCGCCCCGCCCGGCCCCGCCCTCTCCTCCTCAGCGCGGGAGTTTTTTTAACTCCCCACCCACGTTCAAAAGTTCCAAATCCTGCCCAGTTCCCGCCCTTTTCTTTCTTTCTTTCTTTCTTTCTTTCTTTCTGTCTGTCTGTCTGTCTGTCTGTCTGGCTTCTCTCCACAGTTTTCAGTTGACTCATGGTGGATTTACTCTGTGAGAAAAAGGATTTCTGAATAGCATTATTTAGTATTAGATTAGATTAGATTAGATTAGATTAGATTAGATTAGATTAGATTCAACTTTATTGTCATTGTGCAAGGTACATGTACAGAGCCAATGAAATGCAGTGACACACTATGGAATAAAAATAAAAGAGTGATGGATAGATGGATGGATAGATAGATAGATAGATAGATAGATAGATGGATAGTTTATATATATCTCATTTACATATTAATTACATAGTAATTGCACCTTACTGACTTATTGAGCTACTGTTTGCATGACAGAGGCAGAACATTTGATTTGTTCATTAGTGCAACAATGATTCTACAGAATAACACACAATTGTATTGAATTCATGATTTTACGATACACACCATATGGCCAAAAGTTTCCTATTCCAGAATCATCTCTTCTCTTCTCTTCTCTTCTCTTCTCTTCTCTTCTCTTCTCTTCTCTTCTCTTCTCTTGGCTTCTCTTCTTTCTTCTCCTTTCTTCTCTTCTCCTTTCTTCTCTTCTCTTCTCTTCTCTTCTCCTTTCTTCTCTTCTCTTCTCTTCTCTTCTCTTCTCTTGGCTTCCCTTCTTTCATCTCATTTCTTCTCTTCTCTTCTCTTGGCTTCTCTTCTTTCTTCTCCTTTCTTCTCTTCTCCTTTCTTCTCTTCTCTTCTCTTCTCTTCTCCTTTCTTCTCTTCTCTTCTCTTCTCTTCTCTTCTCTTCTCTTGGCTTCCCTTCTTTCATCTCATTTCTTCTATTCTCTTCTCTTGGCTGCTCTTCTTTCTTCTCCTTTCATATCTTCTCTTTTCTTCTCCTTTCTTCTCTTCTCTTCTCTTCTCTTCTCCTCTCTTGGCTTTTCTTCTTTCGTCTCTTCTCTTCTCTTGGCTTCTCTTCTTTCATCTCCTTTCTTCTCTTCTCTTCTTTCGTCTCCTTTCTTCTCTTCTCCTTTCTTCTCTTCTCTTGGCTTCTCTTCTTTCTTCTCCTTTCATTTCTCCTTTCTTCTCTTTTCTTCTCTTCTCTTCTCTTCTCTTGGCTTCTCTTCTTTCTTCTCCTTTCATATCTTCTCCTTTCTTCTTTTCTCATTTCTTCCCTTCTTTCGTCTCCTTTCTTCTCTTCTCTTCTCTTCCCTTCTTTCGTCTCATTTCTTCTCTTCTCCTTTCTTCTCTTCTCTTCTCTTCTCTTCTCTTCTCTTCTCTTCTCTTCTCTTGGCTTCTCTTGACTTCTCTTCTTTCTTCTCCTTTCATATCTTCTCTTTTCTTCTCTTCTCATTTCTTCTATTCTCTTCTCTTCTATGAAGCTTTGGATTGTGGTTGTTAGCACTGGTGTTCATTCAGCTACAAGAGCATCAGTGAGACTAGACTCTGCTGTCGGGATGTTGACGAGGCTCCAGTTCCAGTTCTTCCTAAAGGTGTTCAGTGGGGTTGAGGCAGTGTTAAATACTCATCAACCTTAACCTCCACACCACGTCTTCATGGAGCTCACTGTGTACACAGGTGCATTGTCATGTTGGAACAGGTTCGAGTCTCTTAGTTCCAGTGAAGAAAAATAATAAAGCTACAGCACACAAAGACGTTCTATACGTGATCTTCCATCATTGTACTAACCGTTTGGGGAAAATGCACATATGGGTGTGTTGGTTGGGGTGCACATACTTTTGATCTTATAGCGTATATAATATAACGGGATTTGGCCAAAATATAACACTATAATAGATTTTAGATGAACATCAGCTACAACCATCCATAATGAGTAAAAAAAAAACACACCCTTAAGTAAAGTAAGTAAAATATACACTAATGGAATTGTTTGGGAAAAGGACACAGCATTGAATGTAACTATAAATGGATAAAAAGTATGATGTGGCATTCTATAATAAATATAATATGGTGATTGTTGGCACATTTCTGAGGTGTAATTATTTAAAGCATTTTATTCCATCATCATCTTCATCATCATCATTATATATCCATTTTCTTAAGCTTTTTTTAAGCAGCATCATTTTCTCTCTGTCTGTATGGCACATTAAATACCGGCGTCAGGGTGCGTTTTGGCATGTCTGATTCTCTCTCTCTCTCTCTCTCTCTCTCTCTCGCTTTCCCCTCCCTCGTTCCCTCCCTGTGTCTGCTCGCTTGTCTGGAGGAGTCAGTCTTTTGTGTCCTCCTCTGTCTCATATAAAACAGGTTCTCGTGAGCTTGTCTCCTGTCGAGCTTTCCTCTGGGTCTGATATTATTACCGTCGAACGCAGCTGAATGTTGTGAAGGCTGATGTGCCGATGCACTGTTACTACGTTAGAGCTACGTATATATATTCCTGACACAGCTCTGAGTCTCTCACACTAGCACACGCCTTTAGACCACATGTGCTCTAGATCAGACCTAAGAGCAGGGTTAAAACTGTTACGCCACAGAGTTAGGAGGTAAGAAGAAGGTCAGAAGGATTAATTCCTCAATTAAAGAAAAAAAGAATTCCTTGCTTCATTTATTGTTACATTTCGGAGTAAAGTTCACCTTAGATGACCTTCTTTCATATTGACGCTCTACCTAACTTTAATTCTTTTCATTTCAACTACAGTAGCATCGTGTGTGATAGTCGTTATATTAAAGATCTCAGTGTAGTCGTTGTGTGTTTTATTCCAATAAGGCACATAAAGCACTCATCACATCATCTTGCTGCGAGTCCAAGAGCCTCTCATCTTGTTCCCAACAACCAATCACGAATCACCTTTTCTCCTAATGACCAATCACTGATCACTAGTTTGTTCCAAAAGTGAGCTATTCCATCAGACATAAAAGTCTCTCAAAAAAACTTCTATCTGATGTTTTGATATGCAAATGATTGCGTCTATCGACATCGCATGGAGATTTCTAGCGACTTAATAAGTACGCCTTCGCCACTTTTCCCTGAAAAGACTTGGCAACGCTGCCTGACACTAGCGTTCGGGACACGCCCTTAATCGTTCCTGCAACATCCAAAACCTTCTTCTCGCTACAAGTCCTGTTGCTCAAAACCCCTCCTCCTCTCCTCCATTTTCATGCACAGCAGTAGCCATGATCTCACCCCATCAGCAGGACAAACAGAGCGAGTGTGAGCCAACGCTGGCAATTCAGAAGCCGGTGAGATGGAGGTGTTGGCTCTGCTCAGCCGCCCACACAAAGGCAGGAAACTTACCGTTAGCTGCAGAGTGGCGTGCTGAAGACGCAGGAAGGGGCAGGGCGGCAGAGTCGCCACTCACTTCCTTTCCCTTCCCTTCCCTTCCTTAATAGACTCGGTGTGTGTTTGCGTGTGTTCGAGGAGTCGCGGCCGAGCGTGCAGCTGGGCAACACGACACAAAGGAGTTGGCGCACGGACAAACACTGACAGAGACAAGCAGAGACGCACAACAGTACAGACTCTATCAATACACACACAAAAACACTGTCAAGCACAGTCTTGGCACTCAAAGTGCTCCTGTGGATGAACTCATACACTCTTTCTCTCACACCCACACACACACGGTGTGTGTCAAACACAGAAGCATTGCAGGTATCTCGAAACACACCTGCACAAGACATGCTCTTGCAATTGCAAGTCTTACAACTCGCTCTGAAAACACACACACACACACACACACAGATGCACACACACGCTTGTTCCACTTGTCAGTGCAAACACACAAAGAAGCTGGGTGTGTGAGTGTGTGTTTAGATGGAAGCATGCAGACACACCCAGAGCAGTTCAGAAACCACTGGATGTCAGAAACCTGGACATGAACAATCGACTTGGGTTCGAGCCGGAGCAGGTGCGAGCTGAAGGCGATCATGTGAAAAGAAAGCACACGCCTTGCAGTTTAGCGCTCGTGCTAACCCGCTTGCCTCAGAGCGAGCGCGGTTACCCTGGAGACCGGAACGTTCCAGAACAGCTCCTGATTAGCATATTTCACATTAGGAAAATTACTGAGGTGCACGCTGAGAGATACATGCTAATACACGCTAATAGAGAAGCGGTCCGCGCTGGTAAACGCTAGCTCTCTGAGCTCATGAGCTAGGTTTGATCTCGGATGTTCATCACTGTGTCATAACAGTTGTGAGTTTAATTCCCAGCAAATCGTGCAGAACGTCAGATAACGGTGTAAAAAACATAAAAACGTGTGTTTTCTGTGCACGTGGTATAAGCTGATAACTTAGTATTTTGTTCTGTATTTGAATGGTCCAAGTTTTTCCATGTTCATTTTTCATCAAGCCAGTTTTCCACCCAGTGACAGATAACGGATCTTCTCTAAGGCTTTTACATGACGGTGTCTGTTTGCTCTTTTATGAGTAAAGAGTGGTGGATTAGAGCAAAAAAGACGCCTTGGATTAAATATGCAGGCTCGGGGATGACAGACTGACAGGTGATGAGACGGTTTTAAAAGCACAGAGCAGAGACAGGCTTCCTGACGCTCCAGTGCCTGTGGAGCTTGCTTCTCCCCTGGGGACAGACTCTCAACAGACCTGAGAAACACACACACACACACACACACACACACACACTCCGGTTCCACAGTAAGTGCTTCCTGTGTCCTGGCTGTACAGTTGAGTGAATAATACATGACACATTGGAGGGTATCTCACTGCTGTCACTGTCACTATATTAAAATCCTCTCATTGACATCTTCAGCTTTGGCCTTTATTCATTCATTCATTCATTCATTCATTCATTTTCTTCCCTTCTTCCCCCAGCACTCTTCAGCGTTCCTCTTATTAAACCTGTTCACTGTATTGAAACACCTTCATGCATAAATCATAAGTGATTAAAACACTATATCTATATACACACTCCATCCACTTTATTAGGAACACCGGTTCTCTAATCGGCCAATCGGGTGGCAACAGAAGCAGCAGCACGGTGTATAATAATGCAGATGGAGCTCAAGAGGTTCAGTTAGACTTCATATCAACCATCAGAATGAAGAAACAGTCTGATCTCTGTGACAGTGCTGTGGTTTTAGACTCTGCTGATCTCCTGCTGGGATTTTCTCTAGAACAAAAAAAAAAAAAATCCTGCGAGAGAGAATTACTGCAGAGACTCACAGTATCATAGATGTTCTGGAGCCGTGGTGAGCAGAAAAGCATCTCAGCATGCGCTAAACATAAGACCTTGAGGTGAAGGAGCTTCAAGGTTCTTCTCCTGTCAGGTGAGAACACAAATCTGAGCACAACATCAGCACAGACACTGAAACCAGACGAACTCCTGTCTTCCGCTGTCTAGTTTCAGTGTGTGAGAAGAATTCTATAATATTAAAAAGGTTGTTGCTGATATAATAATAATGTGTGAGGTAACATTTTGCATTAGAACGTCGTACGTCTTTACAGCCGGTCTCAGACTTTCAGACTCCGCCGTATAATTAATGGCATGAAATAAAGAAAAATCAATGAAGGAACATATTATAAACGCTATATTCATGTTCGGAATGAGCTCATAGCATCGTGTGTGTGTGTGTATATGTATATATATATATACATATACACACACACACACACAGATAGAACTGATGCTGATCATCCAGCGGACGTAGACACAATTTTATTAGCTCCATTTCCTCTTTCCTGCTCGCTCGCTATATTGATTATTTGTATATTGATGGAGTCTCGGTCTCTCGAACGCACTGCATCTGCTCTTACACTCTTCTTCACTCCTCCTCACCCAACATCAGCGCCCCGTACAAATTGAGTTTTTTTTTTTTTTTTTCTTCCTCAGAGCAACTCGAGACACAAAGCAGCACACTGGCTGGCAATTAACACTTCTGTCTAAGTGACTTCCTGAGCAGCTGTGTTGTGTTTAATCGCCTCTTGCTTAGAGATTATCTCCAAAAAAAAAAAAGAGGACAAAAGAATTAATCCGACGCTAAACACCCGTCCTCTGTTAGCACTAATTACTGAGTCAGCAGCGTGTGTGTGTCTGGTCTGTGGAACAGCACAAAGAGACAAAGGTTTTTATTTTAGGTTGTTTTTTTTCTTCAAAGACATAAAACACAGGGTAGACAAAACAGACCCAAAGAAAAACACTTTAGTGTGAACACCTCGAACCGACACCTCGAACCAACACCGAGGGCATGTTAGCAGGTCCGGAGCTGGAGGTTCGATTCCAGCCTCCGCTTTGTGTGGGTAAAGTCTGGATTTTCTTCTTGGATCTTTGGTTTCCTTCCTCAGTCCAAAGACATGGTGTAGGTTATCTGACGTGTGTGTGTGTGTGTGTGTCCTCTGACATGGACCGAAGGATATCATGTTTTTCTAAATATCTCATGAAATGTGAAAAGTAATCACAGCACACATTCCAAAACAATGAACAAATACACAGAAACATGTCTGAATAAATGACATAAAACGAAGTAGAAGGTCAGGTGAGAGTGGATCACATCCATAAGAGAGATCAACTTTCAGAGCATCTCAGTTTCACACTTCAGTTTCAGAAAGAAGGGGAATAATGATACAGATCATTACGAAACATATGGATCATTACAAATCATACGGATCATTACGAATTATTCTGATCATTATGGATCATTCAGCTCATTACGGATCATTCAGCTCATTACGGCTCATTCAGATCATTACGGATCATAACAAATCATTCAGATCATTACAAATCATTCAGATCATTACGGATCATAACGGATCATAACGGATCATTCGGATCATAACGGATCATACGGATCATTACAAATCATTCGGATCATTACGGATCATTCGGATCATTACGGATCATTCGGATCATTACGGATCATTCGGATCATAACGGATCATTCGGATCATAACGGATCATTCGGATCATTACAAATCATTCGGATCATTACAAATCATTCGGATCATTACGGATCATAACGGATCATAACAAATCATTCGGATCATTACAAATCATTACGGATCATAACGAATCATTCGGATCATAACGAATCATTCGGATCATTACGAAGCATACGGATCATTACGGATCACACGGATCATTATGAATCACACGGATCATTATGGATCATATGGATCATTTCAAATCACATGGATCATTATGGATCATATGGATCATTACAAATCACACGGATCATTACGAATCATTCTGATCATTACAAAACATACGGATTATTACGGATCATTACGGATCATTACGGTACATTGTGGATCATACAAATCGTTTGTTCAGGGTTTGTTCCTGGTGACCTTTTGCGAGTTTGTTGTGCTTCTTGTTTCTCCCTTCCTGATCAGCATGATTTACTTTAATATTCTGTCCCTCCGATTATACGGATGCACATTTAAAAGGCGATTAAAAACGTGGTAAACGTGGTAAAAGACGCCACAGCAAACGTTTACAACATACACTTCTTTGTGGTAGCAGCTGAGCAAGAAGGAAAAGTTCAGTTCTCACCTTTATCTCAGAAGATTTTAGTGGAACTCGAGTTGTAGCTGCCTCAGAAATATCAGGTAGCTGATCAGAGAAAAGTGGTTTTGTTGTCATGTCAACCTCCATGTTAGGTTTTTTTTGTTTTGTGTTTTTTAGGCTTTCCCTTTCTCCTTTTATCTCCCTTCCCATGTGTGCACATACAGAAGACAGTGTGCTGTGAGCTCCAGACAGATCATCATACCTCAGGGAAGACGGCAAAAAAAACAAAGCCTGTTATACCTGAACCCGGAATTTACACTTCAAAACAGAGAGGATGGAAAACGCAAAGGCTGGAGACGAGGCAGATGAAGATGTGGCTGTGCGGCTGAGATGAGATACACTACAGTATCTAAGACCTGAGATCAGCGTGAGGTGGAGGTACGGGGGGGGGGGGGGACAACAACAAAGCAAACAAAAAAAAAAAAAAAAGGGGATTTTTTGTACTGATGAACATTCGAGGAGAAAAAAGTGTTAAAATCTTTTAATATGAGATACAGATACAAGAAGCGATCTGCGGGGGCCAAGCACCGCTTGTTGGTCCCGTGTCCAGAGTCAAGTTTCTGCAAATTCACACAAACCCAGAACATTGAAAGGGACCACAGATGAGGAAATGTTCAGGAGTTCAACTCTACACTGTCATGCGTGCGCTACAAACTGACTGGCTGACGGCGGCCATGTTTTTGAAGTCACCCTAAATCAAGCTTTCTGAAGAAAACCCGACCCTCAATTCTAACTCTTCTTTAATATTTAACTTTAATAAGAAACTGTTCATGATACGCAGTGGACATCTGAAACCACTCAGGCTCATGAGGGAAAACAACAGCACGAAAACCCGCGTCATTACGTCTGCAATGAAAAGAAACAGAACTGAAAAGCAGCAGCATGCCAACTGGACGCCTCCGACTCCGACAAGCTTCTACACGGGTTCAGTCATGACACAACGCTGCGTGAACAATTAACCGCCAGACGCAGTCATGGCTCCAGAGACAGGAAGGGGCGTGGCCTAAAGTTCAAGTCTCATTCTGAATGTAAGAACTGATTCGGAACACAATAAAATTAATTTGGACGTCTGAAAAAAAAAGATGATGTTTTCTATCGATTGCGGTTACCGTGGTTACATACGCAC
>NC_083462.1:4437740-4447740 GCF_030014155.1 Tachysurus vachellii | reverse complement strand
AGAACACTACAGAGAAACACTATAAACACTATAATTACTATAAACACTATAATTACTATAAACACTATAATTACTATAAACACTATAATCACTATTATCACTATAAACACTATAATCACTATAATCACTATAAACACTATAATTACTATAAACACTATAATTACTATAAACACTATAATCACTATTGTCACTATAAACAATATTATTACTATAAACACTATAATCACTATAAACACTATTATCACTATAAACACTATAATCACTATAAACACTATGAACACTATAATCACTATAATCACTATAAACACTATAATCACTATAAACACTATAAACCCTACAAACACTATAGAGAAATACTATAATCACTATAATCACTATTAACACTATAATCACTATAAACACTATTATCCATATAAACGCTATAAACACTATAAACACTATTATCATTATAAACACTATAAACACATTATAATCACTATAAACACTATAAACCCTACAAACACTAGAGAAATACTATAATCACTATAATCACTATAATCACTATAATCACTATAAACACTATTATCACTATTATCACTATAATCACTATAATCACTATAAACACTATAAACACTATAAACACAGTATAATCACTATAAACATTATAAACACTATAATCACTATAAACACTATAAACCCTACAAACACTATAGCGAAATACTATAATCACTATAATCACTATTAACACTATAATCACTATAAACACTATAATAACTATAATCACTATAATCACTATAATTACTATAAACACTATAATCACTATTATCACTATAAACACTATAATCACTATAATCACTATAAACACTATAATCACTATAAACACTACAATCACTATTATCAATATAAACACTATTATCACTATAAAAACTATAAACACTATATACACTATAATCACTATAAACACAAACACTATAATCACTATAAAGACTATTATCACTATAAACACTATAAACAAATTATAATCACTATAATCACTACAGTATAATCACTATAAACACATTATAATCACTATAATCACTATAATCACTATAAACATTATAAACACTATTATCACTATAAACTCTATAAACACATTATAATCACTACTATCACTATAATCACTATAAACACTATAAACACTATAAACACTATAAACACTATAAACACATTATAATCACTATAAACACTATAATCACTATAAACACTATAAACCCTACAAACACTATAGAGAAATACTATAATCACTATAATCACTATTAACACTATAATCACTATAATCACTATAAACACTATAATCACTATAAACACTATTATCACTATAAACACTATAATCACTATAAACACTATAAACACTATAATTACTATAAACACTATAATTACTATAAACACTAAAATTACTATAAACACTATAATCACTATTATCACTATAAACACTATAATCACTATAAACACTATAATCACTATAAACACTATAATCACTATAAACACTATAATCACTATAAACACTACAATCACTATTATCAATATAAACACTATTATCACTATAAAAACTATAAACACTATATACACTATAATCACTATAAACACAAACACTATAATCACTATAAAGACTATTATCACTATAAACACTATAAACAAATTATAATCACTATAATCACTACAGTATAATCACTATAAACACATTATAATCACTATAATCACTATAATCACTATAAACAATATAAACATTATAATCACTATAATCACTATAAACAATATAAACACATTATAATCACTATAATCACTATAATCACTATAAACATTATAAACACTATTATCACTATAAACACTATAACCACATTATAATCACTACTATCACTATAATCACTATAAACACTATAAACACTATAATCACTATAAACACTATTATCACTATAAACACATTATAATCACTATAATCACTATAAAGACTATAATCACTATAAACACTATAATCACTATAAACACTATAAACACTATAAACACTATAATCACTATAAACACATTATAATCACTATAATCACTATAAACACTATTATCACTATAAACACTATTATCACTATAAACACTATTATTACTATAATCACTATAAACACTATAATCACTATTATCACTATAAACACTATTATCACTATAATCACTATTATTACTATAATCACTATAATCACTATAATCACTATAAAGACTATAAACACTATAATCACTATAAACACTATAAACACTATAATCACTATAATCACTATAAACACTATAATCACTATAAACACATTATAATCACTATAGTCACTATAAACACTATAATCACTATAAAAACTATTATCACTATAATCACTATAATCACTATAAACACTATAAACACATTATAATCACTATAAACCCTACAAACACTATAGAGAAATACTATAATCACTACAATCATTATAATCACTATAAACACTATTATCACTATAAACACTATAATCACTATAAACACTATAATCATTATAATCACTATAAACACTATAAACACTATAATCACTATATAGAAACACTATAATCACTATAAACACTATAATCATTATAATCACTATAAACACTATAAACCCTACAAACACTATAGAGAAATACTATAATCACTATAAACACTATAAACACTATAATCACTATTATCACTATAAACACTATAAACACTATATAGAAACACTATAATCACTATAATCACTATAATCACTATAAAGACTATAAACACTATAATCACTATAAACACTATAATCACTATAAACACTATAATCACTATAAACACTATTATCACTATAAACACATTATAATCACTATAGTCACTATAAACACTATAATCACTATAAAAACTATTATCACTATAATCACTATAAACACTATAATCACTATAAACACATTATAATCACTATAAACCCTACAAACACTATAGAGAAATACTATAATCACTACAATCATTATAATCACTATAAACACTTATCACTATAAACATTATAATCACTATAAACACTATAAACACTATAATCATTATAATCACTATAAACACTATAAACACTATAAACACTATATAGAAACACTATAATCACTATAAACACTATAATCATTACCCTACAAACACTATAGAGAAATACTATAATCACTATAAACACTATAAACACTATATAGAAACACTATAATCACTATAATCACTATAAACACTATATAGAAACACTATAATCACTATAATCACTATAAACACTATATAGAAACACTATAATCACTATAATCACTATAATCACTATTATCGCTATAAACACTATTATTACTATAATCACTATAAACACTATAATCACTATTATCACTATAAACACTATTAACACTTAACACTATTATTACTATAATCACTATAAACACTGTAAACACTATAATCACTATAAACACTATAATCACTATAAACACTATTATCACTATAAACACATTATAATCACTATAATCACATTATAATCACTATAAACACTATTATCACTATAAACACTATTATCACTATAAACACTATTATTACTATAATCACTATAAACACTATAATCACTATTATCACTATAAACACAATTATCACTATTATTACTATAATCACTATAAACACTATAATCTCTAATCACTATTATTACTATAATCACTATAAACACTATAATCACTAATCACTATAAACACTATAATCACTATAAACACTATAATCAGTATAATCACTATAAACACTATAGAGAAATACTATAATCACTATAAACACTATAATCACTATAAACACTATAAACACTATAAACACTATAATCACTATAAACACATTAGAAACACTATAATCACTATAAACCCTATTATCACTATATAGAAACACTATAATCACTATAAACACTAAAATCACTATAAACACTATAATCACTATAAACACTATAATCACTATAAACACTATATAGAAACACTATAAACACTATAAGCACTATTATCACTATAAACACTATAATCACTACAAACACTATATAGAAGCACTATAATCACTATAAACACTATAATCACTACAAACACTATATAGAAGCACTATAATCACTATAAACACTATAATCACTACAAACACTATAAACACTATATAGAAACACTATAATCACTATAAACACTATAATCACTACAAACACTATAAACACTATATAAACACTATAAATACAGACGTGTAAAGCTGGTAAACAAACCCGTGTCCTCCTCTCGTGCCGGATGCTGGTGTGTTGATAAAGAGGTTGCCATGCAAACGCGTTGCGAATTTAATGCTGACTGATCAAACCTCCAAACAACGAACAAATGAACAAATGTTAAAAACACACGCGAGGATCAAACGTCTCCAAGTGACCCGTCAACCGAGCGAAACAACGCACTCTACTTCCTGGTTAGTCACGTGACTCCACACCACGTGGTCCTCACTGTATTGATTATACACAGTGTACTGTGCTGCACGCGCTGTTTACCTCTAAATGTATTTTCTTTGTTTTTTTTTTTTTGTTTTTGTTTGTTTAAATTGGCGTCAATTTCACGCCATAAGTATCGTGATCGTGAAAATAATACACGCGAATAACAAAACTGAATACAAGATTTGAAAAATGACGAAAAGACTAAAAATAAACAGCACACATTTTGTATTTAATTAACAACATTATGGGAAAAACGTTTTTTTGCTCGTAGTGTAATTTATAGTAGTTTGTAATATAGGTTTGTGTTGGGTTTTTTTCAGATTTGTAAAAAAAAAAAAACATTTACTTTTGTAAAATAATATTTTTAGAGGCACAGCACTTTCTGTTTCAGACTTTTCCAATGACTGAACACATCTGAGTTCACTTTGGTGTTTAGACCCCAAATACATTCAATTTAAATGTGATTTATTAAAAAAAAAAAAAAACACTATAAATTGTGGAGCCCTGCATCTCAGAACCCACTTTAAGAACCAGTGAGCGAATCAGAATCAGAATCAGAATCAGAATCAGAAAGAGCTTTATTGCCAGGAATTTGTTTTAGTGACAGAAGCTCGAGTGTAACAGAATGACATACAATATAGACAATTTGTATGTACAAATGTACAAGTGTGAAATGTGCAATTGAAATATAAATAGTATGTGTTTTAAGTAAATAATGTAAGAATAGTGTTGTGTGTTCCGTGTATGTTAAGTGATCATCAGATGGATTGCCTGAGGGAAGAAACTGTTCCTGTGTCTGGCCGTTCTGGTGCTCAGGGCACTGTAGCGTCGACCAGATGGCAACAGTTCAAAGAGCGAGTGTGCTGGATATGAGGGGTCCAGAGTGATTGTATTTGCCTCTGATTGTACTACCCTCTGTAGTCTTCTGAGGTCAGATTTGGTAGCATAACTGAACCAAACAGTCACTGAAGTGCAGAGGATGGATTCAATGATGATAATATATAACGATATATAACCTTTTAAGTGTATATGCATATGTACTTATAATAAAAGTGTGAAAACTAATCATGAATGGAAACTATACACTACAAATGAGTCGTAATACAATAATACAACATCGACAACGTAATATGCATTTATAAACGTTTACTGTTGTACACAACGTGCATTTATTGTCAAAGAAGTCAGTTCGCTTTACAATAAAGAAAAAGAAGTCACGTCGGCGCCAGGATAAAGTCTTACTCAGCAGTGAACCGAGAACGATAAACAGAGCTGTGGAAACACAAACACTGATAACTGTCCCAAAACCTAAAGATCATCCACACACACACACACACAAAGCCTGTCTCTTGATATGTTCTCTACGAGCTCATGCTGTCGTAGTGTGAAGCAATAAATAAGATTTTGTTTGTCCAGTTCCTGCTTATGGTTTTAAATCAACCACAAGAAGCCAAAATGGAAAGTTTCTCTCATGCCAGTTTTTTCCCCATTTAGTTTAGTATTACGAGTTATATTATCGAGCCAAGTATACAAACAGGTCATGCTCCGAGCAAACAAAACGAGTTGCCTTATTTTTTCTATTAGAATTCATGCAGAGGACCTGGTAGTCTTTTTTTTAACCAAACTGTTCCTTTTCCTGCATTCTTAAATTTTCCAACGATCCACTGGATGTTGAAATTGACCCAAATGTTACACACACAAGCACGAGTACAAGTCCACTTCTTGTACACAGAGCGCATGCAGCTCCTTGTCCTCGCTCCTCTCTACCTCCCGTCCAGCTGCTTGTCTCGGGTGATGACGGCTTCGTCAAATTTGATCATGAGCGTCGTGCCCTTGTGCCAATGCGCTGTGACTTTGGCTGGGAAACCACTGTGTGTGAGGATGGCCTCCACCATGCCAGCTGTGAAGGCAGCGCAGTTCAGCGTGCTGTTCTCTTTAGGCACAGATATAAACGTGTTCACCAGCGGCTCCTTCTCTATGATGTAGTAGGTCTTGTCGTCATCGTTGGCCTGCTCCAGCTTGTCTGCTTCCTTACTGAACAGAGACTTCCACACGGACACCTTCAAATCAAACAGGCAAAAAATGTAATGACTGTGTAATAGTTTTTCCTTGATTAATGTCATACACCACACTAAGACTGTGTGAGAGAAAATTACATATCAACGTGGTGTACAATATTATTTTAGGTATTGAGATGAGATGAAATCTAATTAAAAGACTTTCAAATGATACTTGACTAGCAAAGTGATTCTTAATTCTTATTGAGTGATAATCAAATAATTATTCAGTAACTTCTGCATAGCAAAATTATTCTTATATCTTAATACAAAAAAGTATTTACCTTTACATTTACAGCATGTGACGGACTCTCTTATCCAGAGCAATGTACAGAAGTGCTTAAGTCTCTATCACTGGATACATTAACTCTGGTTCACTAGGTTACAGACTTAAGATACTATGAGTCTAAATCACTGTTCACAGTTTTTTTTTTAATAAACCTACAACAAACAGGGAAGGAAGTTCTAGTTGAAGTGTTTCATGAATAAGAAGGTCTTCAACCGTCGTTTGAAAATAGCTTCTCTGTATTAAAGTAATTCTTGAACCTTGAACAGGGATGTGGGACTACTGATTGAAAGGTTGTGAGTTCGAATCCCAGGGCCAGCAAAGTGCCACTTCTGGGCCCCTCAGCAAGGACGTTGACCCTCAAATGCTCAGTTGTAGAAATTGAAATAAAAAATGTAAGTCACTCTGGATAAAGGAGTTTGCTAAATGCTGTAAATGTGAATGTAAACTATACTAAGTGACTCCTGAAGTGTACAGTAGAGTTTATGAAGTGTGTATAAAGTGTGTATGAAGTGTGTATGAAGTGTGTATACGTGTGTATGATGTGTGTATGAAGTGTGTATAAGTGTGTAGGAAGTGTGTATAAAGTGTCTATGAAGTGTGTATACATGTAAGTGTGTATGATGTGTGCATGAAGTGTGCATGAAGTGTGTATGAAATGTGTATAAAGTGTGTATAAGTGTGCATGATGTGTGCATGAAGTGGGTATAAGTGTGTATGATGTGTGCATGAAGTGTGTATGATGTGTGCATGAAGTGTGTATGAAGTGTGTATAAGTCTGTATGATGTGTGCATGGAGTGGGTATAAGTGTGTATGATGTGTGCATGAAGTGTGTATGATGTGTGCATGAAGTGTGTATGAAGTGTGTATAAGTCTGTATGATGTGTGCATGGAGTGGGTATAAGTGTGTATGATGTGTGCATGAAGTGTGTATGAAGTGTGTATAAGTCTGTATGATGTGTGCATGGAGTGGGTATAAGTGTGTATGATGTGTGCATGAAGTGTGTATGAAGTGTGTATGATGTGTGCATGAAGTGTGTATGATGTGTGCATGAAGTGTGTATGAAGTGTGTTTAAGTGTGTATGATGTGTGCATGAAGTGGGTATAAGTGTGTATGATGTGTGCATGAAGTGGGTATAAGTGTGTATGATGTGTGCATGAAGTGTGTATGAAGTGTGTATGATGTGTGTATGATGTGTGCATGAAGTGTGTATGAAGTGTGTTTAAGTGTGTATGATGTGTGCATGAAGTGGGTATAAGTGTGTATGATGTGTGCATGAAGTGTGTATGAAGTGTGTATGATGTGTGCATGAAGTGTGTATGAAGTGTGTATGATGTGTGCATGAAGTGTGTATGATGTGTGCATGAAGTGTGTATGAAGTGTGTTTAAGTGTGTATGATGTGTGCATGAAGTGTGTATGAAGCGGAATTCAGACAGTGTGATAGAAAGCTGTGCCTTGATGAAGAGGAGGATGTTCAGCACTTTGGTCTCCCTCTTTCCGTTCTTCTCCCGCAGCACCAGCAGGTCCAGCAGAGACGCTCCCACTCCCCGGCCCATGTCTCCCAGACGCGCCTGCAGCTCAGACACTGAGTAAACCCGGCTCTGGCAGTACTGTACCATCTCAGAGAAGAGCAGCGAGAAGGCGCTCAGACTCACCTCCGTCCTGGGCCGAGACAGAGAGCGCTCCAGCACTAAACACTTCCCTTTGGTGAAGCGGGTATCCATGATCCTGTAAACAACAACAACATCCGTCATACTGTAAACAACAACAACCGTGATCCTGTAAACAACAACATCCGTGATCCTGTAAACAACAACACTAACGTCCGTGATCCTGTAAACAACAACAACTGTGATACTGTAAACAACAACATCCGTGATACTGTAAACAACAACCATGATCCTGTAAACAACAACAACATCCGTGATACTGTAAACAACAACAACCGTGATCCTGTAAACAACAACAACTTTGATCCTGTAAACAACAACAACATCCGTGATCCTGTAAACAACAACATCCATGATCCTGTAAACAACAACACCTGTGATACTGTAAACAATAACAACATCCATGATCCTGTAAACAACAACATCTGTGATCCTGTAAACAACATCATCCATGATCCTGTAAACAACAACATCCAGGATCCTGTAAACAACAACAACATCCATGATCCTGTAGACAACAACATCCGTGATACTGTAAACAACAACAACATCCGTAATCCTGTAAACAACAACAAAATCCATGATCCTGTAAACAACAACAATAACACGGAGAATATTACTGTATGTTCGTGGATACATCGTGTAAAAGGATTCTGTTTGAAATTAATTATTTTTCCAATACACTTTTTTAATGCAATATTAATTGATTAGAATTATATTAATAATAATATTCGTCTTCGCTGATATATTTACAACTCACTTTAACAACTTCCGGTTTCTTTCTTCGTATTGAATCGAGACTAATGTGTTACTACCACCTACAGGACTGGAGTAATGGTGCATCTCATTAGTTTTTGCTACACCCAAAATGTCTCTTTATTGACTCCTTTTTTTTTGATGAAAAAATGGATGTGATGTTTATGTGTTGTTCATTTTAATGTTGTTATCTGTTAACTGTTGTACTGACACATTCTTGTCCATATTGAATGTGTGATTCCTTTTACCCTTGTACTTATTGTCTGTTGTTTTGTCCTTCATTTAATTTGTAAGTTATTGTGTAAAGAGATTTCAAGTCAAGTCAAGAAGTTTTTATTGTCATTACACCATATAACTGTTACAGTACACAGTGACATGAGATCAGTGTGCTACATAACACAAAGACACAGATATAAGGACTTAGTAAGTTAGTCCTAGATACATAAAGTGTATCTGTGTAACACACTCTCTCTCACACAACCTCTCACACACACACACACTCATACAGTGTGAGACAAGTCAGAAAGACAGTGCAGGACAAAGACAGTGCAGGAAAAAGACACACATACACACATACACTCAAACACCCTCACCCTTACACACACACACACACTCTCTCTCTCTCACACTCATACACACACACACACTCATACAGTGTGAGACAAGACAGTGCAGGACAAAAGACACACATACACTCAAACACCCTCACCCTTACACACACACACACACTCTCTCTCTCTCTCTCTCACTCACACACACACACA
>NC_083462.1:4422740-4432740 GCF_030014155.1 Tachysurus vachellii | reverse complement strand
GGTGTGTACGTGTGTGTGTCTCTCTGTGTCTGTACTTGTGTGTGTGTGTTCTATTATATGGCCAAGTGTGTTGATGTTGACACACACAAGGAAATTGGTTCCAGCTGTTTGTGGCTCTCAAAAGTACAGACATAAATAACACTATACTATACAATACACACATAAATAACACTATACTATACAATACACACATAAATAACACTATACTACACAATACAGACATAAATAACACTATACTATACAATACACACATAAATAACACTATACTATACAATACACACATAAATAACACTATACTATACAATACACACATAAATAACACTATACTATACAATACACACATAAATAACACTATACTATACAATACACACATAAATAACACTATACTATACAATACACACATAAATAACACTATACTATACAATACACACATAAATAACACTATACTATACAATACACACATAAATAACACTATACTATACAATACACACATAAATAACACTATACTATACAATACACACATAAATAACACTATACTATACAATACAGACATAAATAACACTATACTATACAATACACACATAAATAACACTATACTATACAATACACACATAAATAACACTATACTATACAATACACACATAAATAACACTATACTGTACAATACACACATAAATAACACTATACTGTACAATACACACATAAATAACACTATACTATACAATACACACATAAATAACACTATACTATACAATACACACATAAATAACACTATACTATACAATACACACATAAATAACACTATACTATACAATACACACATAAATAACACTATACTATACAATACACACATAAATAACACTATACTATACAATACACACATAAATAACACTATACTATACAATACACACATAAATAACACTATACTGTACAATACACACATAAATAACACTATACTGTACAATACACACATAAATAACACAATACTATACAATACACACATAAATAACATAATGGAGCTGAGTCGGATTGGTTAAATTACAGTGGACAGAATGGAAAAAAAAACAGAAAATATGCAGGATCTTATGTACATATAACGGTCGAGAGACGTGTTCAATCGACAAATCGTAAGGTGTGTTTTTTCTTACTCTAGTACGGATTGCATTATGATTGTGTAATTGTGAACGGGTTTGGCACGCGTTTGGTCGAAGAACTAATATATGTGTTTGTGACTACTGTTCGTCCGTGAAACACAGGAAAAGAATGAAGAAATAGAAGTGATTAGTCACTTGAAAAATCTTTGTTTCATGGAAAAAGATAAAAAATTTTTTTATGTGTTGTTCCCCTCTTGCCCCTTCATGACGGCGTCTCGTCTAAAAATAGAGCTTTACATACGGCACGTGAGTTCAACGCCACTAAGCGGGTGATCAAAGAAACCATTCAGGTGACTTTACGCTGCTTAGATTTTTACTAACTGAAAGACTCTGAACTGTAAACACAGCATGGCATGTGCGTGCACTTAACATTGGACGATGAGTTTGGGTTCTGGAGTTTTTAAACCAAAAATGTTGATGTTATTAAAAGTACTTAGTTAACGTTTTGAATGTATTCTTTCTAAAATCCCTACGTGTGGTAGCAATGTTTAAGAGTGTTTTCGAATTATCTTAACTTGATGAGGGCATTTAGTGACTCGCCTCCAAATGAATAAGGAAGAGTGATAGGAGAAAAAACATGCCGAAGGCAAAGAAACCCCAAAATCGAGTGTCTAACAGGGATGTGAGTGTGTGTTCTTCTGTGTTGATTGTGTGTGTGTGTTCTTTATATGGACAAGGTTTGATGTTGAAGCACAAGGACAACATGTTTTGGTCTGAAACATTTTACACTATGTTAATTTTAATATATTACAAATAATATTTACATTTATACAAGTACCTCTAGATAACACTATATACCAATCCCAAATACATATGTGTACTAACCACTGAAGCTCCTATTTACACTCCCTTAGATCACTATACTATACAACACACACATAAATAACACTATACTATACAATACACACATAAATAACACAATACTATACAACACACACATAAATAACACTATACTATACAATACACACACAAATAACACTATACTATACAATACACACATAAATAACACTAATACTATACAATACACACATAAATAACACTATACTATACAATACACACATAAATAACACTATACTATACAATACACACATAAATAACACAATACTATACAAGAAAACAAGACAGACGATGAGATACAATACAGACAGAATGAGTATTAAATATAAATACAGAATATAGAACAGATCAGTTATGTACATAAAGTGTGAGAAGTGTAAATAACAATATTGTACAGTTTTGTGTTTTTTGTACACTATACAGCAGCAGTAGTGTGTGTAATATATACAGATGATGTGATGACTGACAGTCCTGATAATGCAGCACTTATAGATATGAAGCAGTGAATATAATTATGGTGAGGTGTTAATCAGGGTGATTGTCTGGGGAAACAAACTGTTCCTGTGTCTGGAAGTTTTAGTAAACAAGGAGCTGAAAGAGGTTGTGTCCAGGGTGTGAGGGGTCAGTGGTGATGTTTCCTGCCCGGTTTCTGGTTCTTGTGTGGTTTTTGAGCCAGGTATTTTGAGAGAGGATGAAGAATAAATGACTTGTTGATGTTCAGACTTAAAGCCACAACCACTTTCCTAATTCTAGCCATCAGGTCACAGCCACTTGTTTCTTCTCTCGTTTTTTATATGGCTCTGTGACCCTTACCTCTGTTTTGTTTGCGTCCCTCAGCGTATCTGCTTTGAATCGCCCTGAGAAGAAAAAGAGGAAGAAGCTGATGAAGGACTCTCTCTCGTTGGCAGCTATGATCCGCCGATTCACACGAGAGAAAGAGGAGATGAGGAAAAAGACCCCTACTGCCGCCCCCACTGGAGGTACCACGGCTACCGGTGCGGTCGCGGGACTCAAACCCCCGAACACCAATCGCTCCGTCGTTAACTCGCACTCTGTCGCCCCTGGCAACGACCTCGCCGACCTTACCAACGACCCGGCCGTCATTCCTCTGCTGGGTTCGGCTAACGACGACATGCTGCAGGACCTGATGGAGGAGCTGGATTTCTCCCTGCTGGATCCTTCAGAGCTGTCGAGCCTCGAAGGTCAGGGTGAGAACGGTAACGGCGCCGTCCAGCGGGGAGGAGGAGCTACAGCAGCAGGAGGAGTAGGAGGAGCTTCAGTGGGACGTGTCCAGAGGACTGGGCTCATCCCTCCTCCTCCGCTGCCCAGCGGCCTGCCAGCTCCCCTCACCAAGCGCATCGAGGACCTGCGAGTGGTACGTGTCAGAATCAGGGGGGAAGGAATGATCTGTAGTTTGTGATGTCTTGCCTTTCCACACTGATGCAGGATCGTTAGCTGAAAACCTGCTTTTCACAGTAGCTTCTTTTGACTATTCTGATCTCCTTTGTCAGTAGGTTCCTGACCTGTGTATACGGAGCTTTGTCCTCCCCTCTGTAGGCATCTTCTTTGGTTTTTTTCAGTTTGGCTGTGAACTGCGGCTTGTTGTTATTGTATTTGCAGAAGGTTTTAGTTGGCACACACACGTCTTCACAAAAACTGATGTATACGAGCGCACTCACACTCGCACACTCTCACTCATACTCTCGCACTCGCTCGCGCACACTCTCGCACTCGCTTGCGCGCACTCTCGCGCTTGCTCGCACACGCACTCTCGCACACGCACAGAGGAAGAGAGACATTGATTAATTACTCAACTACTGTTTTTAATATACTTTTAATTAATTGGTTTTATTCTACAGACTTTTACTGTTTTTATATATATATATATTCAATATTTGTAACTTTATTAATTTATATTTACATTTATAAATCTCATTCATTATTTATATAACACATTAATTTATAGTAATGTGCCTCTATTTAATAACGTGTGAGTTTATTTTTTTCTTTATTTATGTAGCACTTAATTGGGATGATAGAATTTATTTACAGTGATACCTCGAGATACGAGTGCATTGACATATGAATTTTTTGAGATACGAGCTGTGATTCGACCAAATTTTTGTCTTGAAGTACGAGATACAAATAGCCGAAACAAAGATCCCCAACAACCACGTGTGCTCTGTTTCCCCGCCTCAGCTTCCCTCACTCGGTTAAAGCCGCCTTTCCACTGCACACGACAAACGACGGCCGATAAACAGGAAGTCATTTATTTCCTAAGGAGAGTCGCGTGGGGCTGCGTGAGGTGCCGACCATCTGCGGATCCGTTTTAAGCGTTGGATCCGTTATAAAATGTTTACTTGTACGACTACACCGCATCTGATATGCCGACCGGACAGGTTTTTATTAAAGCGACCGGCAGGTCGTTATGGTCCTGTTCTGGACAAGAATCCACGCACCCGTCCGTGCGCATGGACAGAGCAGAGAAAGCAGCAAAAATAGAATAGACCCCCCGTATAACAGAACCACTAATCATGCATATTATTAGATATGATCGCTTACGCGTTTTTAAATGAAAGTAATAAATGAATGAATGGATAAATAAATAATTAGAGGGAGAGAGAGAGAAAAATATGTGGAGATTTATGACGTAAACTGGTACAACGAACACGTGTTCCGGCTCGGTGGAGTCGGGGTTGGAGGAGGGAGCTTAGATCACGGCAGCAGCAGCGAAGCACCAGAGCGGCTCTATGAATGGGAATTTAAATGGTCGGGTAATATGGATGTCGTAACCGGATTGGTGCGCGTCGTGGACAGCTGATTAACAGCTGATGCACGCTTGACGACGTGGCCTGTCAGAACTGACGCGATGCTTGATTTAAGTTCGTTAATTTTAGTGAAGTTTAGTTAAGTTCCATTTAAGTGTAAAGTAGCATTAAGAGTGTGCAGTAGTGTGTGCAGTAGTGTGTGCAGTAGTGTGTGCAGTAGTGTGTGCAGTAGTGTGTGCAGTAGTGTGTGCAGTAGTGTGTGCAGTAGCGAGTAAGTGAACGAAAGTGTACGTACGAGACACAATTCCTCCTGTTTACTCCTCCCTCAACCTCCGTGTGCATCTTCCGTAAAGTAAAACCAGTTTATTTTTTTAACATTCTCTTTTATTACTGTATGTTTTTATACAATATTTGTCATTTATAAATACAGGTACTGAACATTTTTCATATTCAAAACACAAACAAAACAACTGGAGTGGAATTTTGCGAGCTGGAACGGATTAATGGGATTTCAATTAATTTAAACGGGGAAAATTGTTTTGAGATACGAGCAATTTGAGATACGAGCAAAGTCACGGAACGAATTAAACTCGTATCTCGAGGCATCACTGTATTTTAATACAAATATGAAACGATTCCCGTATAAAAGTGTTATTTTATTTCAACATTATTTATTTTCTTATGTTTAAAGCACATTAATGCAGTTTATAGGAAGGTCAGAATTAAGCCAGGCTATAAACCTCTGGATGTATTTTAGTTTGTATCTGATCTGTTCCTCTAAAAAAAAAAAAAAAAAAACACCAGATGCTACATCACACACACACACACACACACACACTTTTCTTCTTAGGTGTGTTTTGAATGAAGAGAAAAAATACCCACTGAACTGTTCTGTGCATCCAGGAGGAGAAGGAAGGAAAGGATGGAGACGTTGTGAAGGCGAGAGTAAATAAGGCATAGAGAGGCAGAGGTAGAGAGAGAGATGCAAAACGAGTCAGAGAGGAAAATATGAGGAAAGGAGAGAGGCAGAAATTGAGAGGGTGCAGTAGAGGAAGAAGTGTGATGAGGTGGGTGAAGAATGATACAGCATCTCACACACACACGCACACAGCTGCTTGAGATGCTGTGTATCTCTGCAGAGTTTTAAATGACTGTGTGTGTGTGTGTGTGTTACAGGCATCTCGGCAGTTTGATATGGAGGGGAGGAAGAAGTTCTTCACGCTGGACATGAACAACATCCTGCTGGAGTGAGTTTGCTTGTTTAATTCCACACTCTGAACCACCAGATTCGAAGAGATTCATTAGATCAGATTCTTCGATGTCTGATCTGATGTTACTCGCTTGTTCAACACACAACACAGAAAAATATAAAAACTACTTCAGTGTTTATCCCATAAACCTGTGGGATACGAAGGCTGGGAGAATGTTTATGCTAATCCTGTGAATTACAACAAAAAAGTAGCACGAGTTTCACAGACAGTGATTGTCGTTGAAGAATTAAGATTAAGATTAAAAAATGCAGCCAATCAGTAATAAGAATTCTCTGAAGTAAACATGTACTGGTTATAGTTGTCCTAGTTATTTATGTTTGTTTGTGTGTGTGTCTGTCTCTGTCTGTGTGTGTCTGTCTGTCTCTGCGTGTGTGTGTGTCTGTCTGTCTCTGCATGTGTGTGTCTGTCCGTGTGTGTGTGTCTTTGCGTGTGTGTGTCTGTCTGTCTGTCTGTCTCTGCGTGTGTCTGTCTGTCTGTCTGTCTCTGCGTGTGTCTGTCTGTCTGTCTGTCTCTGCGTGTGTGTCTGTCTGTCTCTGCGTGTGTGTCTGTCTGTCTCTGCGTGTGTGTCTGTCTGTCTGTCTCTGCGTGTGTGTGTCTGTGTGTCTGTCTCTGCGTGTGTGTGTGTGTGTGTCTGTCTGTGTCTGTGTCTCTGCGTGTGTGTCTGTGTGTCTGTCTCTCTGCGTGTGTGTCTCTGCGTGTGTGTCTGTGTGTCTGTCTCTCTGCGTGTGTGTGTGTGTGTGTGTGTCTGTCTGTCTGTCTCTGCGTGTGTGTCTGTCTGTCTGTCTCTGCGTGTGTCTGTGTGTCTGTCTCTGCGTGTGTCTCTGTGTGTCTGTCTGTCTGTCTCTGCGTGTGTCTCTGTGTGTCTGTCTGTCTGTCTCTGCGTGTGTCTCTGTGTGTCTGTCTGTCTCTGCGTGTGTGTGTCTGTCTGTCTCTGCATGTGTGTGTCTGTCTCTGCGTGTGTGTGTCTCTGTCTGTCTGTCTCTGCGTGTGTGTGTCTCTGTCTGTCTGTCTCTGCGTGTGTGTCTGTCTGTCTGTCTGTCTCTGCGTGTGTGTCTGTCTGTCTCTGCGTGTGTGTGTCTGTGTGTCTGTCTCTGCGTGTGTGTGTGTGTGTGTGTGTCTGTCTGCGTGTGTGTGTCTGTGTCTCTGCGTGTGTGTCTGTGTGTCTGTGTCTCTGCGTGTGTGTCTGTGTGTCTGTCTCTCTGCGTGTGTGTGTGTGTGTGTGTGTCTGTCTGTCTGTCTCTGCGTGTGTGTCTGTCTGTCTGTCTCTGCGTGTGTCTGTGTCTGTCTCTGCGTGTGTCTCTGTGTGTCTGTCTGTCTGTCTCTGCGTGTGTCTCTGTGTGTCTGTCTGTCTGTCTCTGCGTGCGTGTGTCTGTCTGTCTGTCTCTGCGTGCGTGTGTGTCTCTGTGTCTGTCTCTGCGTGTGTGTCTCTGTGTCTGTCTCTGCGTGTGTGTGTCTGTCTGTCTGTCTCTGCGTGTGTGTGTGTCTGTCTCTGCGTGTGTGTGTGTCTGTCTCTGCGTGTGTGTGTGTCTGTCTCTGCGTGTGTGTGTGTCTGTCTCTGCGTGTGTGTGTGTCTGTCTCTGCGTGTGTGTGTGTGTCTGTCTCTGCGTGTGTGTGTGTGTCTGTCTCTGCGTGTGTGTGTGTGTCTGTCTCTGCGTGTGTGTGTGTCTGTCTCTGCGTGTGTGTGTGTCTGTCTCTGCGTGTGTGTGTGTCTGTCTCTGCGTGTGTGTGTGTCTGTCTCTGCGTGTGTGTGTGTCTGTCTCTGCGTGTGTGTGTGTCTGTCTCTGCGTGTGTGTGTGTCTGTCTCTGCGTGTGTGTGTGTGTCTGTCTCTGCGTGTGTGTGTGTGTGTCTGTCTCTGCGTGTGTGTGTGTGTCTGTCTCTGCGTGTGTGTGTGTGTCTGTCTCTGCGTGTGTGTGTGTGTCTGTCTCTGCGTGTGTGTGTGTGTCTGTCTCTGCGTGTGTGTGTGTGTGTGTCTGTCTCTGCGTGTGTGTGTGTGTGTGTGTCTGTCTCTGCGTGTGTGTGTGTGTGTGTGTCTGTCTCTGCGTGTGTGTGTGTGTGTGTGTCTGTCTCTGCGTGTGTGTGTGTGTGTGTGTCTGTCTCTGCGTGTGTGTGTGTGTGTGTCTGTCTCTGCGTGTGTGTGTGTCTGTCTCTGCGTGTCTGTCTCTGCGTGTGTGTGTGTGTGTGTGTCTGTCTCTGCGTGTGTGTGTGTGTGTGTCTGTCTCTGCGTGTGTGTGTGTGTGTGTGTGTGTGTCTGTCTCTGCGTGTGTGTGTGTGTGTGTGTCTGTCTCTGCGTGTGTGTGTGTGTGTCTGTCTCTGCGTGTGTGTGTGTGTGTCTGTCTCTGCGTGTGTGTGTGTGTGTCTGTCTCTGCGTGTGTGTGTGTGTGTCTGTCTCTGCGTGTGTGTGTGTGTGTCTGTCTCTGCGTGTGTGTGTGTGTGTCTGTCTCTGCGTGTGTGTGTGTGTGTCTGTCTCTGCGTGTGTGTGTGTGTGTCTGTCTCTGCGTGTGTGTGTGTGTGTCTGTCTCTGCGTGTGTGTGTGTGTCTGTCTCTGCGTGTGTGTGTCTGTCTGTCTCTGCGTGTGTGTGTGTGTCTGCCTCTGCGTGTGTGTGTGTGTCTGCCTCTGCGTGTGTGTGTGTGTCTGCCTCTGCGCGCGTGTGTGTGTGTGTGTGTCTCTGTGTGTGTCTGCGCTCACGCAGCATTGAGCTTCAGGTACAGGAGCAGCCGGTGGATGTGCGTGCGGCCGTGTACTCCCACCTCGAGGCCTTCGTGCCGTGTAATAAGGAGGCACTTCTGAAGCGGCTGAAGAAGCTCAGTCTGAACGTGCAGGACGACAGGCTGAGAAACCCGCTGCTCAAACTCAAGCTGGCCGTCTGCAGCGCCATGCCTGAGCAGATCGCCCGCTACAACATGGACTGTCTGGCAAAAGTGGCAAAGTAAGCGTTCTGTGCACTGAATTGCAGTAGCAGCTTCTCATCAGGACCGAGTCTGGCCTGCACTTACTGCAATGTTTTATCTAGAGACTTTAGATATGATGATCAGAGCACTTGCTTTGATCACGCTGATATTACAGGCTTTTAGACGAATACAGTATCGGTGTAGCTGTAATGTCACTCAGACTTCATATGAGCTACAGATTAAAGTTAAAACCATTATCGTTTAACATTCCTGGTGTGTGTGACTGAACTCCAGACAACAGTCGGAGGAGGGCGAGAAGAACGGCTCTGAGGAGGAGGACGAGGAGAGGCCGGGCAAACGGGTGATGGGACCCCGCAAGAAGTTTGTGTGGGACGATAAACTCAGGTAAAACCTCAACTTTCACCTATTCACTGTCGTCCTGAGAGAGGCGATGTGATGCACTGTCAAGTGCTGTGTATCTTTGTCTCATGTGTGTTTTTGTGTGTGTGTGTTTTAGGGCTTTGCTGTGTAACCTGGTTCGAGCGAAGCTGGGCTGTTATGAGGCTGAAGGTCAGAACTCACCCTCTCCTGAAGATTACCTCAAAGCCTTTATGGAGACAGAGGTGAAACCCCTCTGGCCCAAAGGCTGGATGCAGGCCAGGTGTGTGTCTCTGTGTGTGTGTCTCTGTGTGTGTGTGTCTCTGTGTGTGTGTCTCTGTGTGTGTGTCTCTGTGTGTGTGTCTCTGTGTGTGTCTCTGTGTGTGTGTGTGTCTCTGTGTGTGTGTGTGTCTCTGTGTGTGTGTGTCTCTGTGTGTGTGTGTGTGTGTCTCTGTGTGTGTGTGTGTGTGTCTCTGTGTGTGTGTGTGTGTCTCTGTGTGTGTGTGTGTGTCTCTGTGTGTGTGTGTGTGTGTGTGTGTGTGTCTCTGTGTGTGTGTGTGTCTCTGTGTGTGTGTGTCTCTGTGTGTGTGTGTGTCTCTGTGTGTGTGTGTGTCTCTGTGTGTGTGTGTGTCTCTGTGTGTGTGTGTGTCTCTGTGTGTGTGTGTGTGTCTCTGTGTGTGTGTGTGTCTCTGTGTGTGTGTC
>NC_083462.1:4412740-4417740 GCF_030014155.1 Tachysurus vachellii | reverse complement strand
TCTTCTTCTGTTTCTTCGCACCACAATGCCAAAATGCAGCCCAAAATCTCCTCCTCTCCGTCTCCATCGCCATCTCAACCCAAACCGCAGCATCAGCACCAGCAGCCGCAGCAGCAGTCCACGTTCGTCACGCCGATGCAGGCCACGCTCACCAAATCTCCCCACAGCTCCAACTCCCCCATCCTCAAGCTCACTCCGCGGGTGACGACCGTCAGCTCCCCCTCACCCACCCTCTCCAGGACATCTACGTTACCCAACATGCATCAGTTCTCTCCTAAAACCGCAGGTTTCCACACGGGGTTCTCAGGCGTCAGCAGCGGGTACAGCACTCCAGTGGGTCAGCAGAAAACTCCCTCTCAGGTCAACAGCAGCAGCCTAACAAGCACTTCCACCCCGGTCACAAAGCACAGCTCCCCCTCGGCCGGCTCGGTCAATCACGGGCCGCGGCAAAGACCCCCAGGTGCGGCTAATCAGGGGGCAAAACCACTGGTGACCGTTTCCACTGCATCGGCTCCTCAGCTACCACAGGTACAGAAGTGAGTGTGCGAGTGAGGGGAGGGAGTGTGCGAGTGAGGGGAGGGAGTGTGCGAGTGAGGGGAGGGAGTGTGCGAGTGAGGGGAGGGAGTGTGCGAGTGAGGGGAGGGAGTGTGCGAGTGAGGGGAGGGAGTGTGCGAGTGAGGGGAGGGAGTGTGCGAGTGAGGGGAGGGAGTGTGCGCGAGTGAGGGGAGGGAGTGTGCGCGAGTGAGGGGAGGGAGTGTGCGCGAGTGAGGGGAGGGAGTGTGCGCGAGTGAGGGGATGGAGTGTGTGCGAGTGAGGGGAGGGAGTGTGCGAGTGAGGGGAGGGAGTGTGCGAGTGAGGGGAGGGAGTGTGCGAGTGAGGGGAGGGAGTGTGCGAGTGAGGGGAGGGAGTGTGCGCGAGTGAGGGGAGGGAGTGTGCGCGAGTGAGGGGAGGGAGTGTGCGCGAGTGAGGGGAGGGAGTGTGCGCGAGTGAGGGGAGGGAGTGTGCGCGAGTGAGGGGAGGGAGTGTGCGCGAGTGAGGGGAGGGAGTGTGCGCGAGTGAGGGGAGGGAGTGTGTGCGAGTGAGTTAACAGCTGAAATCCAGACAGCTCAGTAATATGGAGTGTGTTGTGAAGGTTGATCTGGTTTACGATCCCTCTGCTGTTTTTCTCTGCACGTAGGTTCCGTCGTCCAGCGCCAGCCCTTTGTGTCTCAGCGCTTCGAACCTCCCTCTGAACTTCGGGATGCTTGGAGGAATCACCCCCGTGTCCCTGCCCTTCGCCTTCCCCATGCTGAACCTGCCCCCAGTGACAGGAACTAATGCTGGAGCTAATCCTGCTAACCAAAGCAGCTCAGGATACAGCCTGCAGCCCAGTGAGTCTCACACACACACACACACACACCACACACACACACATGCACACACACACACACCACACACACACACATGCACACGGAACAATTAAAGGTCAGGGTCAGAACCTACTTCTCTGAATTTTTGATTAAATGCTTTTACACTTGATCAACATAATTAAGACCTGTTAGTGATTTTTTTTTGGGAAACAGGAAGTGTGTGTCAGCACAGAAATGGGGAGGGGAAAGGGCAGTCAAACCGCCGCATCGATCTCTTCTACTACACACCCCTCCCTAATACCCCCGTAGCGTAGAGAGCATGTTAGTCTAGTTAAAGTAGCACCATCATGGTCACCGTACTGACACTGAAGAGTGACGTCAGGGTTATTTAGGAGCTTCAGCTCTATTTCCACACTCATCAGGTCAGTAAACTAGGACACGGTTATGAGAAACCTGCTCTGTGTCCTCGTCACGTCTCTGCTCGTCTCTCGTCCTGGTGTCGGTTTCCCAAGTGTTTTTATTTGTTTACTTCTTTCTTTTGATACATAAAACGTACATTTTTATTAATTTAGTTCCTTCAGTTCTTTTTCTTCATGTCTTCATGTTCCATGTTTCCCTGCTGAAATGTTTCTCTTCCCCTCTGTGTCTTTGTGTCCTGTGTCCCTGTTGGACCGCTCTGTAAACCTGCTTCCTGTCCTCTTGCTCTTTTTCTCTCTTTCCGTCTGTCTCCTCAGATCTGTTAAAGGGTCTCATGTCAGGTGCTGCTCTGCCTCCGCACTTGCAGCTCGCTTTTTCAGGTAATCGTTCCCTCGTTCTCTCTCTCTCTCTCTCTCCCCCTCTTCCCTTTTTCTGTCTCTCTCTCCCTGATTCCCGCTTGCCTGGTGGTTGTTGTCTTTGTCTGGTGGTGGTTGCATGTTTTGTAGTCTTTGGTGTTCTCTCTCTCTCTCTCTTTCATTGTCTCTCTTTCATTATCTCTCTCTCTCTCTCACTCTCTCTTGCTTTCATTCTGTCTCTTTCTCTCTCTCTTTCATTCTCTCTCTCTCTGGACTGTGTTCTGTTTTGAAGATTGATCTAAGTTTCCTGTTTCAGATGTGAGTCAAAGCCAGAGCGGGGATCTAAAGAGGAAGCTATGATGTCACTCGGATGACGCCGGACTGTGACGTCGGACTGTGACGTCACACCGAAGCGCCACGTACACACGGACTGCAGGCTTAAACAATAAGAATTATGTTTTGATTTATTTTTTTTTTTTTGGCACTCGAGTATTGGGAATCGAATTAATAACATCCCTCTGACCTGGATGTGCTTTCTCTCCTTGTTTTGCTAATGTTTACACACACACAGACCTTAATTGCTGTGGACAGGGAGGGCAAACGTTTACGTGTGTGTGTGTGGACACACACACACTCTGAGTGGAATATGAACTCTGTAGAATAACAGAGAGACGGACAAACGAACTGATCCCTCGCTTTCTCAGGTGTAGGTCCATGTCTCTGGTGCTGTTCCAGGTGGAGTAGTTGTTGTTCTTGATGTTATTCTTATTAATAATATTATTATTAAAAAAAAAAAGCCCCCTGGAACAAAGAGGACAGGAGTTTTCTACCCGGACAGACGCAGGGGCTGAACTTTGTATTGTACTTGAATTTTCAGAAGTTTGTCTACTTGAGCTGATCCTCCACACTAGCGAAATAAAAAGCAATAGTTAGTCCCAGGAAGAAAAGAAGCGCTTCTCAGGATGATGTGTCTGTGTGTCTGTGTGTCTGTGTGTGTGTGTGTGTCTGTGTGTGTGTGTGTGTCTGTGTGTGTGTGTGTGTGGTGTGGGGGGGTTTGTTGTTATGACCACTTGATGTTAAAGAACATTAATGAAGCTGCTCGTTACCGTGTATCAAGCAGGACAAAACGTTTAAAAGTATGTGCACCCGCTAACGACTGTGATCGAGTGTCTTCTGTCTTTACATGTTGGAAACACATGGACAGTCAGGTCCATAAGTATTTGGACAGTGACACAATTCATCATTTTGTCTTTGCACAACAGCACAGTGGATGTGACATGAAGCAACCAAGACATGATGGAAGTGCAGCCTTTTACTTTTAATTCAAGGGGGTTGGTAATAAATATCGTATTAACCATGTAGGGATCACAGCAGCTTATTAAGTGGATTTCAGTTTTTCAGGGCAAATTATGAAGATAAACAGATAAATGCAGTTTACACTGTGTGTTGAATTTGGTAGCGTTTCATGGAAAACTTCGTGTGTGGGCAACAACAAGGTGTTGGTATTTTGGTACGTTCTTAGAGGTTGGAAGCATCGGGAGCACAGCAACGACACTGAAACAGCTGGAAGACCCCAGAAGCCATCTAAAGTGGATGAGGGCAGAAGAAACAACCCTTCATAACATCTAGGCGTGTCAAGAACCCGCTGAAGAACTCTGTAATGATGCACACAGCTGCTAACACTCAAGAACAGGAAGTCCAGATTAGATTTAAACCTCTCACAAAGAGCTCGGTTACATCCGGACTAGGATGAGTTTGTAGCTGGAGTTTTTACTGATCATGTGACTGCTGATAGAAGCAGCAGGATCAATTATGACGCGTATCGAGCTCAAGTTCCTGCACAAATTCAGTCAAATCTCCTTGCCAGCGTCCAGAGGAAAACCTCCTGGAAAAACTGGAGCTTGTTACAACCGTGAAAAGGAATAAATCAGTGGTGAAGCTGATGGGAGTTAAACGAAACACCGTACAGGTGTTAGTCAGGGGTGCACATACTTTTAGACAAGGCGCATCTTTAAACGTATAAAGCGAGTAGCTGTGAGGTTTAAACCTATTACTAGACTTTATTTTTGACAAATTTCAAGTAGCCTGATGACTTGAATGTTTAACATTTGTTTATTAGAGACACTTTTTTTTCTCCTGTACTTCACACCTACAGAATCATGTGATTTTAAAGGTGTCGGTTTTTACAGACAACAGAGAAATAAAAAGATAAAGAACGACTGAAATCCACAGACCCTCGGATTCTACTGCACGGAGAAACTGGAAATAATTACTCTAGTAAAGTAAAGCACTTTCATCCTGGTCAGGGTCGTCATGGATACGGACCGTGTCCCGTTAACGCCGGAAGCTGAGGGTGAGACTCAGTGAAAGCCGCACAGTCCGGTGTCTTTATTCACTCTCAGTGGAGCTCGTTATATTACCAGTGACGCATCATGACTCCACACGTCTGATTGAAAGTGGGCGGGGCCGAGTGTGTGTCCCACTGACTCCTTTAACACTTAATCGTGTGTGTGAATTAGCACCGAGAGGAAGGAGACACGCTTCTGAACAACACGCTATTCAGAGCTCAACATTTTAATTTTTCAGTGGACATCGATTTCTGAGAAACAAACAAAAACAAAAAACGATACAAAAAGGTGTCACGTCGGTCTGGATACATAAACACACCACAGAGCATCTTCTGTCTGATGATGATGATGAAGACAAAGACGAAGCTCATCGTCGTGTGTTTATAAAGTGTCCGGATCACGTGACGTGCTGCACAGAGCAGATTCTTTAAAACTGGAAACCTATAAACAAAAGAGGAAAAGGAAAGAAGCGCAGGGTGCTGACCCTGGTGTGTGTGTGTGTGTGTGTGTGTTGTGGGGTCCGAACGCCA
>NC_083462.1:4402740-4410240 GCF_030014155.1 Tachysurus vachellii | reverse complement strand
GTGAGACACAAATCACCGCGAATTCTGTTCGGTTTTAGAACCAAAAATTTACAAAAACAACTCCGAAGTCGCTTTAATGTCGCTCAGCCGCCATGTTGGATTCCTTCGTCTTCTTCGTCTGGTCTTTCTGCTCGCCGCTCGTTCCGACGCGCTTCAGCGCCACCAGCAGGACGCAAAGCTGCACTGCAGCGGAGTCTGAGAACAACACGCCTACTGTGGGGACGTGATGTAATGAGTCTGACATTAAAGGTTGTCCTGTTACCATTTAAGTCTTTGTCTCTCTCTAGAGACAGAGACAGAGAGAGAGACGGAGAGAGAGAGAGAGAGAAAGTGTGAGACGGAGAGAGAGAGAGAGAGAAAGTGTGAGACAGAGAGTGAGAAAGAGAGAGAGAGACAGAGTGAGTGAGGGAGAGACACAGATAGAGTGTGTGAGAGAGAGAGAGAGAGACAGAGAGTGAAAGAGAGAGACAGAGAGAAAGGGAGTGAAAGAGAGAGAGACAAAGAGAGAGACAGAGAGTGAGAGAGAGAGACAGATAGAGAGAGAGAGAGACACAGTGAGAGAGAGAGAGATGGAGAGAAAGTGTGAGACAGAGAGTGAAAGAGAGAGACAGAGAGAAAGACAGAGAGAAAGGGAGTGAAAGAGAGAGAGAGACAAAGAGAGAGACAGACAGACAGTGAGTGAGTGAGAGACAGACAGATGGAGTGAGTGAGGGAGAGACAGATAGAGAGAGTGAGAGAGACAGATAGAGAGAGTGAGAGAGACAGATAGAGAGAGAGACACAGTGAGAGAGAGAGAGAGAGAGAGAGACCTGACCCCGTTGGAGGAGTTTGTCCAAAAGTATGTGCACCCCTGACCATCACACCTATATGTACATTTATTCCCTCTTTGCTGTTATAATCAGCTCCATCCTTCTTTTTAACTCGTCCTGAACATGCAGAAGAACTAAGTATTAGTGCAGACACTAGAGACTCGTTCTGTACTGTTACTATAGAAACAACAACGCAAATGATTGACGGTTATAAACATTTATATAAACCTGTCTAGAAATCTCACCAACACCTTGTGACCAATCAGAGTGAAGAACACATCAGTGTGGACTTTACAGTGTGAGGTGTGAAGTGATGAAGAACACATCAGTGTGGACTTTACAGTGTGAGGTGTGAAGTGATGAAGAACACATCAGTGTGGACTTTACAGTGTGAGGTGTGAAGTGATGAAGAACACATCAGTGTGGACTTTACAGTGTGAGGTGTGAAGTGATGAAGAACACATCAGTGTGGACTTTACAGTGTGAGGTGTGAAGTGATGAAGAACACATCAGTGTGGACTTTACAGTGTGAGGTGTGAAGTGATGAAGAACTCCACATCAGTGTGGACTTTACAGTGTGAGGTGTGAAGTGATGAAGAACACATCAGTGTGGACTTTACAGTGTGAGGTGTGAAGTGATGAAGAACTCCACATCAGTGTGGACTTTACAGTGTGAGGTGTGAAGTGATGAAGAACTCCACATCAGTGTGGACTTTACAGTGTGAGGTGTGAAGTGATGAAGAACACATCAGTGTGGACTTTACAGTGTGAGGTGTGAAGTGATGAAGAACACATCAGTGTGGACTTTACAGTGTGAGGTGTGAAGTGATGAAGAACACATCAGTGTGGACTTTACAGTGTGAGGTGTGAAGTGATGAAGAACTCCACATCAGTGTGGACTTTACAGTGTGAGGTGTGAAGTGATGAAGAACACATCAGTGTGGACTTTACAGTGTGAGGTGTGAAGTGATGAAGAACTCCACATCAGTGTGGACTTTACAGTGTGAGGTGTGAAGTGATGAAGAACACATCAGTGTGGACTTTACAGTGTGAGGTGTGAAGTGATGAAGAACTCCACATCAGTGTGGACTTTACAGTGTGAGGTGTGAAGTGATGAAGAACTCCACATCAGTGTGGACTTTACAGTGTGAGGTGTGAAGTGATGAAGAACTCCACATCAGTGTGGACTTTACAGTGTGAGGTGTGAAGTGATGAAGAACTCCACATCAGTGTGGACTTTACAGTGTGAGGTGTGAAGTGATGAAGAACACATCAGTGTGGACTTTACAGTGTGAGGTGTGAAGTGATGAAGAACACATCAGTGTGGACTTTACAGTGTGAGGTGTGAAGTGATGAAGAACACATCAGTGTGGACTTTACAGTGTGAGGTGTGAAGTGATGAAGAACACATCAGTGTGGACTTTACAGTGTGAGGTGTGAAGTGATGAAGAACTCCACATCAGTGTGGACTTTACAGTGTGAGGTGTGAAGTGATGAAGAACTCCACATCAGTGTGGACTTTACAGTGTGAGGTGTGAAGTGATGATGAACTCCACATCAGTGTGGACTTTACAGTGTGAGGTGTGAAGTGATGAAGAACACATCAGTGTGGACTTTACAGTGTGAGGTGTGAAGTGATGAAGAACTCCACATCAGTGTGGACTTTACAGTGTGAGGTGTGAAGTGATGAAGAACACATCAGTGTGGACTTTACAGTGTGAGGTGTGAAGTGATGAAGAACTCCACATCAGTGTGGACTTTACAGTGTGAGGTGTGAAGTGATGAAGAACTCCACATCAGTGTGGACTTTACAGTGTGAGGTGTGAAGTGATGAAGAACTCCACATCAGTGTGGACTTTACAGTGTGAGGTGTGAAGTGATGAAGAACACATCAGTGTGGACTTTACAGTGTGAGGTGTGAAGTGATGAAGAACTCCACATCAGTGTGGACTTTACAGTGTGAGGTGTGAAGTGATGAAGAACTCCACATCAGTGTGGACTTTACAGTGTGAGGTGTGAAGTGATGAAGAACACATCAGTGTGGACTTTACAGTGTGAGGTGTGAAGTGATGAAGAACACATCAGTGTGGACTTTACAGTGTGAGGTGTGAAGTGATGAAGAACTCCACATCAGTGTGGACTTTACAGTGTGAGGTGTGAAGTGATGAAGAACTCCACATCAGTGTGGACTTTACAGTGTGAGGTGTGAAGTGATGAAGAACTCCACATCAGTGTGGACTTTACAGTGTGAGGTGTGAAGTGATGAAGAACACATCAGTGTGGACTTTACAGTGTGAGGTGTGAAGTGATGAAGAACACATCAGTGTGGACTTTACAGTGTGAGGTGTGAAGTGATGAAGAACACATCAGTGTGGACTTTACAGTGTGAGGTGTGAAGTGATGAAGAACTCCACATCAGTGTGGACTTTACAGTGTGAGGTGTGAAGTGATGAAGAACACATCAGTGTGGACTTTACAGTGTGAGGTGTGAAGTGATGAAGAACTCCACATCAGTGTGGACTTTACAGTGTGAGGTGTGAAGTGATGAAGAACACATCAGTGTGGACTTTACAGTGTGAGGTGTGAAGTGATGAAGAACTCCACATCAGTGTGGACTTTACAGTGTGAGGTGTGAAGTGATGAAGAACTCCACATCAGTGTGGACTTTACAGTGTGAGGTGTGAAGTGATGAAGAACTCCACATCAGTGTGGACTTTACAGTGTGAGGTGTGAAGTGATGAAGAACTCCACATCAGTGTGGACTTTACAGTGTGAGGTGTGAAGTGATGAAGAACACATCAGTGTGGACTTTACAGTGTGAGGTGTGAAGTGATGAAGAACACATCAGTGTGGACTTTACAGTGTGAGGTGTGAAGTGATGAAGAACACATCAGTGTGGACTTTACAGTGTGAGGTGTGAAGTGATGAAGAACACATCAGTGTGGACTTTACAGTGTGAGGTGTGAAGTGATGAAGAACTCCACATCAGTGTGGACTTTACAGTGTGAGGTGTGAAGTGATGAAGAACTCCACATCAGTGTGGACTTTACAGTGTGAGGTGTGAAGTGATGATGAACTCCACATCAGTGTGGACTTTACAGTGTGAGGTGTGAAGTGATGAAGAACACATCAGTGTGGACTTTACAGTGTGAGGTGTGAAGTGATGAAGAACTCCACATCAGTGTGGACTTTACAGTGTGAGGTGTGAAGTGATGAAGAACACATCAGTGTGGACTTTACAGTGTGAGGTGTGAAGTGATGAAGAACTCCACATCAGTGTGGACTTTACAGTGTGAGGTGTGAAGTGATGAAGAACTCCACATCAGTGTGGACTTTACAGTGTGAGGTGTGAAGTGATGAAGAACTCCACATCAGTGTGGACTTTACAGTGTGAGGTGTGAAGTGATGAAGAACACATCAGTGTGGACTTTACAGTGTGAGGTGTGAAGTGATGAAGAACTCCACATCAGTGTGGACTTTACAGTGTGAGGTGTGAAGTGATGAAGAACTCCACATCAGTGTGGACTTTACAGTGTGAGGTGTGAAGTGATGAAGAACACATCAGTGTGGACTTTACAGTGTGAGGTGTGAAGTGATGAAGAACACATCAGTGTGGACTTTACAGTGTGAGGTGTGAAGTGATGAAGAACTCCACATCAGTGTGGACTTTACAGTGTGAGGTGTGAAGTGATGAAGAACACATCAGTGTGGACTTTACAGTGTGAGGTGTGAAGTGATGAAGAACTCCACATCAGTGTGGACTTTACAGTGTGAGGTGTGAAGTGATGAACACATCAGTGTGGACTTTACAGTGTGAGGTGTGAAGTGATGAAGAACACATCAGTGTGGACTTTACAGTGTGAGGTGTGAAGTGATGAACACATCAGTGTGGACTTTACAGTGTGAGGTGTGAAGTGATGAAGAACTCCACATCAGTGTGGACTTTACAGTGTGAGGTGTGAAGTGATGAAGAACTCCACATCAGTGTGGACTTTACAGTGTGAGGTGTGAAGTGATGAAGAACTCCACATCAGTGTGGACTTTACAGTGTGAGGTGTGAAGTGATGAAGAACTCCACATCAGTGTGGACTTTACAGTGTGAGGTGTGAAGTGATGAAGAACTCCACACAACATTGGCTTCTGCTTTCTGGAACCATCTGTTCATCAGGTCTTTATTTCAGGGCAAAAACACCGAACATTAATGTGGTGTACAAACTGAGTGTCGAGTCGTCATCCCCTCCCCCGCTGTAGTCATAACAACACACACACACCAAAACTAATAACCACATATAATTAACACACCTCAGTATGAAACAAGTGTCCAGTGTAAACACACACACACCCCACATTCATATTGTAGTGTTTCACTAAGAGACGTTAAAGCTCCAAAACACACACACACACACACACTCCGACACACACACACCCACACCGACACACACACACCCACACCGACACACACACACCCACACCGACACACACACACCCACACACACACACCCACACCGACACACACACACCCACACCGACACACACACACCCACACCGACACACACACACCCACACCGACACACACACCCACACCGACACACCCACACCGACACCGACACACCCACACCGACACCGACACACCCACACCGACACACACACACCCACACCGACACACACACACCCACCGACACACACACACCCACTGACACACACACACCGACACACACACACACACACCGAGACACACACACACACCGACACACACACACACCGACACACACCGACACACATACTCTGACACACACACACCGACACACACACACACACCCACTGACACACACACAGACACACACACGCACTAGAGCAGGTCACTCAGACCCTCGTACAGTACGAGGCACATCAGATTTCTTGCTCAAGCGCTTTGGAGCCAGAAAACAGTTTAGTGTTAAATCTTAACAGCACGAAGGTGCCTTCAATTCACAGCTTATACAAAAAGAAAAGAAAAAAGGTGAAAAAAAACCCATTTCACTTTGGTATTCTCATGTGTGTGAAAAAGAAAACCCTTTTTAATCTAAAGCTTCCCCCCAGTCATAATATTAGTTACATGTCTGTACACCTTCAGTAGTCCTGGTTAGTGTTTGTTTGGGTGTTTAGTGTTTCTTCATGTACAGTTCATGTTGCCCGTGTCGTCAGTGACACTCTGATCACAACAGCTTTACTTGACCAGAGTGAAGGACACAAACGGGTGTGTTAGTGTGTCAGGGTCCGCAGTTCCTTTCAGAAACACTCCAGCTTGACGATTGAAGTACGGAGCAGCATAATATCGGCAGGCTGGTGTTTTGTTTCTAGGCTACAGACGGTCCGTCCGTGGACCAGCGAGATCTCCAGGAGCCGAGACGAAGGCACGAGCTGCGTTCACCCTCACAGTGTCACCACAAACACAGCGTCATCTTCTAAAGTACTAAAGTAAAGCTACTTCAACCGTTTACTCTGTTAGCTAAGGTGCTAAATGACCGATAGATTAAGAAAAAACAAAGAGAAAAAAAATAGTGTTGTTGGTAATAATAATTAGAACAACAATAATAACAACAACAATAATAATAATAATAATAATGATAATATTAAGGAGAAGAAGAAAAGCCTAAAAGTCTAAAAGTAAATCTAGAAACAGTTAAAACGGATAAAAAAACGAAAACTAACGAGGTGAAATGTTCAGATCGGTTCAGTCTCAGGTGAACGACAGATCACACGTCTCTATGATGAGCTCCAACACTGATCGGCTTAAAGCGAAGCGAAAAGGAAGTAAAGCGCAACAACAAAAACGACTTAATTAAAACAACCTTCCGTTAATTCCCTGATTACAGACTGATTAAAAAACGCAGAGCGATTCGAAAACGTCTCGGCAATTAACGACTGAAAGAGCTTTCCTTCGGGAGAGGAGAGGAAGAGGAGAGGAAGAGGACGGACGACGAGGTTCCCGCTTGTCAGCAGTGTGTAGGGTCACATCCTCCGGGGGAAACGGGAAGTGTCTCGCAGCAGAGCAGAGAGAGGAGAGTTTAAGACAAGAGACACACTGTGTCTTATTTTAAACCCTCTCACCCTGTGTGTGTGTGTGTGTGTGTGTGTGTGTGTGTTATCTGGGCTGCAGGCGAGCGCTCAGGGCTCTCCGTGCCTGTGTGAACTGCCTCTGCTGGGCGAGGAAGGACTGAGCCTGACCAGGAACACCAGTGCGCTCATTTGTCACCTTCTGATGGAGAGCCATTCCCTACAACACACACACACACACACACACACACACACACACACACACGCACACGCACACACACGCACACACACAGGTTACAAGTAGGAATAAAACCCAAAGCGTCTGTCTGTAACAGGGAAACAATCAGCCACAGCACGGAGGCGACGATAAAGAGTTACCGTTACTACGGCAACCCTGCTTATAATATAGTTTACAGTTTAGTGTTGATGAACGGTCCACATCATCACCTCCAGAACCTAGTCACAATACTGCTGTCACAGCTTACGACACGTTCACACACGTCGGCTAAACAGAACGATGCTGATACATTAACAGTTAATCGTGGGGTCCTGTTTAAAAACGTGTGTTTGTTGATGCTGAACAATCGAGAAACTCGTCCTTCATGTTCGAGTCACAAAGACACAAAGAAATGAGATTCCTTACCATGTTGTACCA
>NC_083462.1:4390240-4397740 GCF_030014155.1 Tachysurus vachellii | reverse complement strand
GAATAGTGTGTAAGTATGTGATTCGGGACGCAGCTATAACGTCTGTAAATATCATGAAGTACTTACACAGACTGACAGCAGTTCTCTCTCAGTCTCTAAGTCATTGTGTGTGTGTTTAACGTCAGTCTAACTCAACACACGGGTTCTCAGGTCGCTGAGACCTGTTCTCGTTTGGTGTGTGTGTGAGGATTTAGACGGGACCCTGAACTGGTAGTGATGTGGATACGATGCACAGTTTGTTTTCTACATGAACCTTGTGTAAGGAAATCAACACACACAGACTAGAGAGATGAGAGGAAACTGTGTACATTTTGTTTATTCCTGTGAATCAGAGTGACTGCCAACAAAGCATCAATCACCAAAGTGTGTGTGTGCGCGCATGTGTGTGTGTGTATGTGTGTGTAAAACTCACATCCTCAGATTTGCTGTCCTGCTCCTGTAGAGCTTTCTGTAGGTCCTCGACCTGAGAAAGCAGCTCGGCTATCTGCTGTTGACTCAACCTGAGAGAGAGAGAGAGAGAGAGAGAGAGAGAGGGGGAGAGAGAGAGAGAGAGAGAGAGAGAGAGGGGGAGAGAGAGAGAGAGAGAGAGAGAGAGAGAGAGAGAGAGAGAGAGAGAGAGAGAGAGAGGGGGAGAGAGAGAGAGAGAGAGAGATGGTTAGGGGTGCACAAACTATTAGCCATGAAGAGTACAAACTTAAGCAGGCCAACGTTTCCTCCTCAAACACACAGGATCACTAGTTTAATTCACCTCTCGAACCAAACGAAGTAACAAATTGAGATATAAAAAACCTGTGTCCGGAAAATAAAAGGGCAGCTGTTTGGGATAACAGTCTAACAAACATCAGGCTGCTTGATCTAATAAATAAATAAATAAATAAATAAATAAATAAATAAATAAATAAATAATCTAATAGCCATTAGATCTTTCCAGATGAAGCTCCTGACGTACAGGAAGCTGATCCTGCAATAATCTCTGATGCGCTTCTCGTCAGTAATAATGCAGTTCTGAATAAACACATGGTGTGTGTGTGTGTGTGTGTGTGTGGGTTTGGGCTCTCGCTACACTGTACAAACCACTTTATACAGAAATCACATCACAAATGTGTGCGTGTATATGTGTGTGTATGTGTATGTGTGTGTGTGTGTGTCTGTGTGTGTGTATGTCTGTATGTGTGTGTTTATATGTGTGTGTGATTTAATGGAAAGTGCATCAATAGACAGTAAAGCTCGCCCCCTACAAAGCATGCAGAGTGTGGGCAAAATGTGTGACGCAATCTTTGCTTTATCAGCCCACACTTTGCCTTCTGGAAATGGTAAATGATGCAAACACACACACACACACACAGACACACACACACACACACACACACACACACAAATGAGTGTAAGCATGCTCACACACAGTTTTCGGAAACTGACCTAAATGCTGACGTAATCCAAAAAAGAAGAAAGGGAAAAAAAAAACCCTGACACATCATGATGAAAGAGAGAGAACCTGTTCTGGGTCTGGAGTGTGTTCCTGCTGCGCTGTGCCTCCTCAAGCTGGACGTGCACCTTACCCAGCCTCTGTCTGTACGTCTCCTCCTGGACACACAGCATCTTATTCTCGTTCTGAAGCCGTAACACCGTCTCCCTGAAACAGAGACGACACACAAAAATGAACAGAATCTCAATCAGAGTGAAATACGGACACAACAGGTTCGGTCGCTGATCGAGGATCAGGACACGGATTACGTTTGAGCATCGAAGGGGTTTTTTTTTTTTAGGCCGAACGTCTGAAATAAGCGTCTGCTGTTAAAAACAAACAGTGCTCGGTTTTGCATCGTTCTGGTGCATCGCAGCAAATCCATCGGAATCATAAGTTTGCAGAAGCATGAGTCACGACTCGAGTTCATCTGCATCATCAGTCACAATAACACACTGCTGCCACTGAGGTAGTAAAGAATGCAGCTAACCGTTTTAACCACAACAGCTACATGGATCAGTGGAGTGTGTTTGATGTAAATAATTACCGTAAATTAGGACGTGTGTGTGTGTGTGTGTGTGTGTGTGTGTTAACCTGAACTCTGTGGGCATGATCTCAGATGCCAAGTTACCCGCTGTGCTGCTGTCAGAACCCAGAGAACCTGCAAGCGTCATCACACAGACAAACTCCATGAAACACCATGAACCGCCATGTTTCCCCCTTATTTTATCAGGGAGGCAGAAACTTAAATAAAAACTCTCTAATATTCTGATACATTCAGTCGATTAAATCTTCCCGAAATCAGACACTACGTTTACTGATTTAGGAAAAGTTATTGTGTAAATGTTAAATTAATAAATATCTTCCTGTTTAGATAAGATGGCTACCAAAATAATGACATTTTTTACATAAATAAATACATACTGAATGCTGAACTCTCGTCTCTTAGCTACATCCGTATCTAATAAAAGAGAACATTAAAGCACAAGACATTGATTTACATTTTTATTTTTTTATACTTAACTAACCTGCCTGACTGAGGCACTTTTGTTGGACCTGAACACAGCGAAGCTCCTCGTTCGTCTCTCTCAGTGTGTCCCGCTCCGATATCAACCTCTACACACACACACATGCTGAATTACAGTGCAAACCGACACACACGGATGGATGTTTGTTTTTTTACCCCACAGTCAGCATCAAACCTCTTTCTCTTTCAGCAGAGCCTCATATTTGTCAAGAAGGTTTTTGTACTCAAACTGCCATCTTTCTGCCTTCACAGCCTCAGAGGAGTGTTTGGTGTGAAGCTCGTGCACCTGCTCAAGCAGAAGAGATACACAAACATAAATAGCTGCCATAAAAATCAGGTGTGTGTGTGTGTGTTATACCTGTCTCTTGTAGGAGTCCAGTTGTGTGCGTCCTGCGTTGGCCCGACGCAGTTCCTCCTCCAGTTCGCAGGTACGCTGCATGTACACGGTGTTCTTTTCTTCCAGCAGACGCACTTGTCTGCGCAGGTCTCCCAAATCCTCCAGCTTACGCTTGTACGTCTCGACCAGTGCCTCCAGGCGGCTCACGCGGTCCGACGAGTGTCTGAGAGGTGATGTGATGTGTTTTAGAGTTTCCTCCTAGACCTAAATGACTTATTGACTTAAATATAAAATAACCTTTAGAATTCATCGTAAGGTTTTACACTTTCACAGTGGAATTATATTTTGTGATTATCACTATGTTTTATGCTGTGTTTAAGAGTGACTGTACCGAAGGATGTCCATCTCATCTTTGAGACTCTGAGCCTCCTGGGCAAGTCTCGTTAACTCCTCGTTGCGATGCTGCACGGTGGCTAATTCTCTCTCCAGGATGTCACCTCGCACACGCAGGTCATCACGGCTGTTCTCCAGTCTAAACACAAACATACACACACTCAGAGCTTTCACTTGACAGAAAGATATGTGTAGGGCTGCATGTATCCATGTCTATAGGCCTCAGTGTGGAGCTGCATGTCTCAGTCTGTGTCTATAGGCCTCAGTGTGGAGCTGCATGTCTCAGTCTATAGGCCTCAGTGTGGAGCTGCATGTCTCAGTCTATAGGCCTCAGTGTGGAGCTGCATGTCTCAGTCTATAGGCCTCAGTGTGGAGCTGCATGTCTCAGTCTATAGGCCTCACTGTGGAGCTGCATGTCTCAGTCTATAGGCCTCACTGTGGAGCTGCATGTCTCAGCCTAAGCACCTCAGAATGGAGCTGCACATCTCAGTCTATAGGCCTCAGTGTGGAGCTGCACGTCTCAGTCTATAGGCCTCAGTGTGGAGCTGCACATATCAGTCTGTGTCTATAGGCCTCACTGTGGAGCTGCATGTCTCAGCCTAAGCACCTCAGAGTGGAGCTGCACATCTCAGACTATAGGCCTCAGTGTGGAGCTGCACGTCTCAGTCTATAGTTTCAGAGTGGAGCTGCACATATCAGTCTGTGTCTATAGTCCTCATTGTGGAGCCGTGTTTTCTCAGACGGAGCTGTACAGCTGTCACAGGCCCATAAACTATGATTAAGGGCCTCATTGTGGAGCTCCATGAGGAAGCCTAACCTATAGTTTTCATCCTGCAGTTGCTCGATCTGGCTCTGAAGCAATAGCAGCTTCTTTCCTGTGATGGTGGTAGAGGCGTCCTGAGGTTCACAGTGACTTAGTCTCTCCTTTAACATCTGGACCTCAGTCTGCAGTGAGGACTTCTCCTCCATCAGTACAGACAGCTGGGATAGACACACACACACACACACACACACACACACACAAAGATTAAAGTACATAACACAGGATGTCCTAAAGCTCACTATCACAGTGCATAAAAACTTTTTCTTTCAAACTGACTATAATAAAAGACCCTTTTAAAGACCTGCTGAAGGCTTTGTAATATCGAACACAGATTTATTAACATATACAAATCGTGACTACATTTTTATATAAACGTTCATAAATGTTGAAGTTATGTGACATGACAGTGAAAAATGGCATGCGCAAGCCTTCATCAGAGCCACAGTAAACACGAGCAGGGTTAGTTAGTCTGGTTTTGTCCTTGTACTCATGCTTTACATGTTGGACATAAAACACACAATTAGATGCATGCTACTTAAAGCTGAAACCTTGCTGGAGCTGTTACTCAGTGACAAAGCGGTGTGATGCTCGACATGTTGAGGATTTGGGGTTTTTTGTATTAATAACTGCTTGTGATACTCACGTAGCAAACACGGCGACTCCGTACCGAATCCATCACTGCCCTACGACAAGCTTTATAGGGACAAATATAGGGACTTACTTCAGCACTGAAGGATTTTAGAAGGATTTTTTTATTAATATATAACAGGGGTGTGTGTAGCTCCAGGGCCAATCACTGGAGAGACATTGCCGTGGCAACCTAACGACCATTCATGCTTTGATCACGTTCTGTTTGAAACCAAGATGTCTAATCCTTCGAGTAGGATATCAAGTATAAAGCAAGCATCTTGGCTTTGTAATCTCTCCAAAACACACACACACACACACACACACACACACACACACACACACACACACACTTCTGATGTTACGGAGTCTCTTTTTGAGCAAGCAGCAAACCAGGGAGACAAAACCAGTTATACAGGACACGCACACACAGACGCACGCACACACAGACGCACGCACACACAGACGCACGCACGCACACACAGACGCACGCACGCACACACAGACGCACGCACGCACACACAGACGCACGCACGCACACACACACACACACAGACGCACGCACACACACACACACAGACAGACGCACGCACACACAGACAGACGCACGCACACACAGACAGACAGACGCACGCACACACAGACAGACAGACGCACGCACACACAGACAGACGCACGCACACACAGACAGACCCACGCACACACAGACAGACCCACGCACACACAGACAGACCCACGCACACACAGACAGACGCACGCACACACAGACAGACGCACGCACACACAGACAGACGCACGCACACACAGACAGACGCACGCACACACAGACAGACGCACGCACACACAGACAGACGCACGCACACACAGACAGACGCACGCACACACAGACAGACGCACGCACACACAGACAGACGCACGCACACACAGACAGACGCACGCACACACAGACAGACGCACGCACACACAGACAGACGCACGCACACACAGACAGACGCACGCACACACAGACAGACGCACGCACACACAGACAGACCCACGCACACACAGACCCACGCACACACAGACAGACCCACGCACACACAGACAGACCCACGCACACACAGACAGACCCACGCACACACAGACAGACCCACGCACACACAGACAGACCCACGCACACACAGACAGACCCACGCACACACAGACAGACACACGCACACACAGACAGACACACGCACACACAGACAGACACACGCACACACAGACAGACACACGCACACACAGACAGACCCACGCACACACAGACAGACCCACGCACACACAGACAGACCCACGCACACACAGACAGACCCACGCACACACAGACAGACCCACGCACACACAGACAGACCCACGCACACACAGACAGACCCACGCACACACAGACAGACCCACGCACACACAGACAGACCCACGCACACACAGACAGACCCACGCACACACAGACAGACCCACGCACACACAGACAGACCCACGCACACACAGACAGACCCACGCACACACAGACGCACGCACACACAGACGCACGCACACACAGACGCACGCACACACAGACAGACCTACGCACACACAGACGCACACAGACGCACACAGACGCACACAGACGCACACAGACGCACGCACACACACAGACCGACCCACATGCACACACAGACACACGCACGCACACAGACACAGTCAAAAGACAAAACACTGCACTTCACTGCAAGTGATCTAATAAAGATCTTGTTTCAAAAAACGCAGCTATTAATCAGCAGCTAATTCTGATATTTACATTACTAGACATGCTAGTATGCACATGCTAATAAAACTGACCTGAAAGAACACACACAGTTAACACACACACACACACACACCTGCTGCTCGAGCTCTCTGCTGCGCTGAGACGCATCGTCCTTCTCGTCCAGCTCCTCGCTCAGGAAATAATACTTCCTCGACTAGAAAGAGAAAGAAAAGGACTGAAAACGAAGTCCGAGGGTCAGTAACGTAATACGAACCTCTGTCCTAAATCACTATCATGATCTAGTTTCTGGAGAGGATTAACAGAATTAAAAGTGTGCACGCTCCTAGAGTGGGCGGGGCTATTCGCTCCACCACGAACCAATCACAAAGTCTAGACACAAGTATGAAGAAGAGGGCAGACAGCACTTTCACTAAAAAGGTGCTTCTTCTTGAACATACTTTACAGCACTGCAGAGTTATAAATAATAGGAGCCATTTAAATAATCAGACACAGACAGTCAAAAGACAAAACACTGCACAAAAAATATATAAATGACCTACACACAACATTCAAGCTACTGTGTAATAAAAAATAAATAATAATAAAAAAAAAAAAAAAAAAAAAAAAAAAGCTTAGCTAGAGGTCAAGTGCTTCACATACAATGTTAGCCTTTAGCCTAGTGCTAACTTGCTAGCCGTGAGCTAGCTAGCAAGTTAGCACTAGGCTAAAGGCTAACATTGTATGTTAGCCTTTAGCCTAGTGCTAACTTGCTAGCCATGAGCTAGCTAGCTACTAAAGATGTTACTATAGTACGAGTCTGTTTTTAATGAGTTTTAGCTTCACACTCACCTGATGATCAAAGTCTCCGTATGTGTCTGTGCCTGCGGACTCCATGGGCTCTTTGGTAAGCAACTGGATAACAAATCACCACACACACACACACACACACACACACACACACACACACACACAACAACCCTAGATAAGGCAGATGGCTTCTACTTTACACCATCACACCGGTCACATGATCAAGATGTCTCTTTTAAAAAGGTTGAAGTAAACAATAAGTGACTCATTAAAGCAGCAG
>NC_083462.1:4377740-4385240 GCF_030014155.1 Tachysurus vachellii | reverse complement strand
ACATCAGCTCCACTCTTCTCCTCTGCGAAGGCTTTCGGCTAGAGCGCAGCTACAGTGAGTCAGGTTCGTTCTTTACAAGAGAATTCGTGCGATCTAACACTGATGTTAAGAAGGTTCCTTTTCCTGTCAAGGCTCTGTGCAGGACACTCAGGTTCCTCTACCTCCAACCTTAACCTCAACACCATGTCTTTATTTTGTGCACAGGGGCTGGATCAGTGTTTGGGTCTCTTAGTTCCACTGAAGGCAAATCTGTTGAAGACGACCAACGACTGGTGTAGCGTTACTGACGCGTCAGGTTGCCTGGAGGCGGCCGGCGCTCGATTATGTAACGCCTTCTTAAGTCTTACATGAGACTTTGGACATGTTGGAGGGAGCTGGAGTCACTAATCGATGACAGGACAACAACGCTGATTAAACAAACCAATAAATCATCATAATGTTTCATCTCAACTTTTATCACTTTAATGATATCAAGTTAATAATAGATATCAATCATTGTATTGTATTAATTAGTGCTTTTTTTTTTTAAAGTTATTTAGTTCACCATGATGATGATTAGCTTAAACTTTTATTTCTGTATTTTTCTTGAACTACTTGACCCCATGAGGCCCTTTGAGCTGCATTTTAAACACAAACACACGAGATACTTGCAGTATTTATGGTTCACGTGTTTAAAACGCAGCTCTAATCAACACTTCACCTCCTTCTGCTCTCTTTAGTGTCAGCACTACGTTTATAACCGTGACGTGTGCGTTAGAACCGGAAGTGTCCGAGTAGCACCTGTTCCGTCATGGACTGCTCACTAAAGCTGTTTTTTATATAGTGTTTATTTTCTTTAACAGACCAGAGACAGTCTGTAATCTTTATCACAAACCCCTTGGTGTTTGAACACAAGACATAAAACGCTATGCTAGCTACGTTAGCTGTGCTAGCATGCTAATCTAGCTACAGGCTAACAGGTAGCCAAGTTAACTAGCACTTATGATAGTAACGAGTCGAGTGATTTTTATCTGATTGATAACTCACCCAGCTGAGTAAAGAATCACACAGCTCGGCTTTGTGCACACTCATAATGGCGGAGAAAAACACGCACTCACACACAACACACACAGAGCTAGCGACAACACAGCTAGTGCGCGAGACACTCCGAGAGTTTTAAACTGTTGTTATTCTCTCACGCGCAGCAGGTCGATGACCTCGCGGGCTTCCGTAGGTCTCGCGTCGCCATAGCGACGTTTTTATTGTTGTTGTTTTGTATGGCTTTCATCATCACGGGCTTTCAACGAATGAAGAACCAAAATATTTATAAAGACACCAGGAATTGTTTTCTCTATTATATTCATATTATATTGTCGTATTCGTTCTTCTACTGCTTCTTATTATTATTACTATTATTATTATTTATTATTGTTATTATTAGTATTATTATGATTTATTGATATTATTATTATTACTATTATTATTTATTATTGTTATTATTAGTATTATTATGATTTATTGATATTATTATTATTAGTATTATTATTTTTATCATTACTATTATTATCATTTATTATTATTATTAATACTATTATTATTTATTATTATTAGTATTATTATGATTGATTAATATTATTATAATTTATTGATATTATTATTATTCGTATTATTATTATTATTAATTTATTATTCTTATTATTCGTTTTATTAGTAGTATTATTATTTATTTTTATTACTATTTATTATTATTGTTATTATGATTATAATTATTAGTATTATTATTTATTTTTTTTATTAATTTTTTTCAACTAAATACCTGCTCAGCATAAAACCACATCATCACAATAAAATCATTTAAAAACATATATTTATTTATTGATATCAGACTATGAATAAACTTGAAACTAGTATTATACAATGATGTGTTTTTTTTGCATTATCATGTCCACACTGTGATTATCATCATTGTTATCATTGTCATCATCTTTGCTGTCCTTGTCATCATTGTTGTCGTCGTCATGGCTGTCACTACTGTCATCATCATCATCATCATCATCATCATCATCATCATCATCAGAGCTTATTCTGAAATACAATTCTGATTCTGTGTGATCTAAAAACATTAACCTGCGACTTGAGTTTTTTTTAACTAGATCCATTTTCAATCATGTTGTGATTAATAATTTACTGTAATAGTATCAAGACATTATTATTATTGTTGTTATTTTATTTATTTAAGTCAAGAAGTTTTGATTGTCATTTCAACCATATACAGCTGATGCACTGTGTGTGTGTGTTATTAATGCTGTATATACAGAAGACGTGTGTGTGTGTGTGTGTGTGTGTGTGTGTGTGTGTGTGTGTGTGTGTGTGTGTGTTTGAGAGAGTTCTGTACGGTTCAGTGTAGGTGTTCTGGGTGTTGAGGAGTCTGATGGCTTGAGAAAAGAAACACTTACACTGTCTGGTTGTGAGAGCCTGAATGCTACGGAACCTCTTTCCAGATGGCAGGTGGGTGAAGAGTGTGTGTTTGGTGTGTGGGGTGTGTGGGGTCTCCACAATGCTGTTGTATTTGCAGATACAACAAGTGGTATTACTGTCAGATAATCTTGATAATCTTCTCAGCTGTCCTTTGTATCCTCTGCAGAGTCTAAAACAGTTGTCTGCTGCATGACTTCTGCCCTGTGTTAGTGTCCTATACATCAACACGGCTTCCTCTGGTGTCCCTGTACCATGAATAGTCAGGCTAAAAAACGGTGTGCTTCTGCTGTGAGGTCATTTTTAATAACAGCACCTTTAATTAAGGTGTTTTAATCAGGTAACAAACTTAAACGAATAATAGACACTGAATACAAACAACTGAATTGTACTGAATATAAGCGACTCTTTCAGGTATGACCGCTAGGTGCCACTGTTTCACAAAATATTCAGTTTTATTCACTGTCTTATTTATTTATTTATTTATTTATTTATTTATTTATTTATTTAATGTGACCAGAAATCAAATTACAGTGTGTCTGATAGCCAATATTACACAAGGTGATGTTCTAGGAGTTTGTGACGATGCTTAGATATAAGTGTTATGGTGAAGTAGATCATGGTGTGTTAGATGAAAGGAAAAAGACAGGATGATTACACTGTGTACATGTTCAAGGTCGTGAGTGATTGTCACACGTGAACTCTCTTAGTTCCTCCTCATCAAGGTCTTTTGTCTGTTATGAAAAAAAAAACCTCACTGAGGAACATCTTCTTCTTCTTCAAAACCTCAGTCAGGTTCCACAAGTTCACTTCAATCAATCCTTAGGGTTAAAGAGAATTATCCTTTTGTTTTTCAAGGGGAATCTGATATTTAAGACACATTTAATAGTTTATTGTGTAGGATATTTAAAGATAAACTAAGAAAAAATCACCTCGAGGTGTTTTGTGCAATTAGATTTCGATCCAAAATGCACAGTAGGCCATTCGAAATGAGCCCACAGGGAAATCAGACAGGTTTCATTTCCTATTAAAATAAATTAGGAGTATTATTTAATATTTTAAAATGTCTGCAAGAATATTTGGGCTATTAACGGAAAACAAAGAGTGGCTTTAATTTAGAAACGTCCCACCTGTAGAATCCATTTTCAACAAAAATGTCATTAGATTCCAGCTGACATTATTTATAGGGATAATAATATTCATAATGGTAGTTTTGTGACTGTAACAAATCACAGCCCAGGGTCTTAGCAGGCCCACTAATTATTAAAGGCTAGTGATGGAATGAGTCAATGAATGAATGAACTATTAATAAAGTAGTTTAATAATCAGATTTTTTTAAGCGCTCAAATCACACGCTTTATGTTTTATCCGGATTTATTTATTTATTGGTTATTTTTGGTTATTTTGGCGCAGTTTATCCCGATTATATTTCTATAAACAGCTTTCAACACTAAACTGTCAAGAACTGGCAAAGATGACAAATCTCAGAGCTGTGTGTGAAGGACTTCCTTAAAATAACACATACTTCTCTATCCCTCTCTCTATGGATATCGCTCTATCACTTCCTCTTATGTCACTCAAATAAACCAGAGTATTCTAGTTACTCAACCCCACCCTCTCTCTCTCTCTCTCTCTCTCTCTCTCTCTCTCTCTCTCCTTCTCTCTCTCTCTCTTCTACTTCTCTCTCTCTCTCTCTCTCTGTCTCTCTCTCATTCACTCTCATAAGCACACCTTATCCTCAGTATGACTTCCTGTCCCTCCCATCCGGCAGCATTCACACCTGATCTGATTGCCATATTTGTACATGAGCTTTTACTCTTTATTTGTTTTACTTTCCCTCTTTTTGTTGTGTCTGTTTTATACCTAAAGATTATCTTGTTTTCATGGCACCTTTTAAGGGATATAAAATAGGCTGCAGCATAAAAATAATCTGCACTTCCTTATTTTCACTAAAATACTAGAATGATTCACGGTTGTTTGGTCGTTTTTTTAACCCAAACATGAATTGTCTAACATCTTCATTAGCGGCACAGTATATTTTATTTTAGTTTAAAACAATGTAATTGTATACAAAAAAAACCTAGCACCATCTGGGAGGTCAACCAGAGGCTTTAATACCACACCAACACCTCAGGGCGAGATTTATGGTTTCTATTGTAACAACTCATTTACAGGGACTTGTAATGTGGATGTTTCACATATAAAATGTGTGTCATTGTTAATATGAGGAAATGATTATTACTGATTATTTTATTAGGACTGCAGCTACTAGTGGTGGCTCAAGCGGTTAAGGCTCTGGGCTATTGACTGGAGGATTGGTGTTCAAGCACCAGTGCTGCTTCTGTTGGGCCCTTATACAAGGCCCCTTATTCCACAGTGCTCTATCATGGCTGACCCTGTGCTCTGACCTCAACTTCCAAAGTTAAGATATGCAAAGAAAGAGTTTCACTGTGTTGTGAAGTGACAAATAAAACCTTCTATAATAACCTAAATATTTAATTCCTCTTATAGATGTCCCATTTACCCATCAGCTGGGTTTTTATAGTGCTCAACACATCCTTAAGTTCATACATACCCCAATCACTAATCACCCACCAGCCAGGGGATCTAATACTCCATCCACCATCTTCACGACTCACCATGACTCATCCACTTCTCAGCAAGAATTTATAAAGCCCCATCAACCCATAATGCTGAGGTTATAGTTCTTTATCCATCTCTGCACCTCAGTAAAGCGTGCCATCAACTCCTCAGCAAGGATTTATTAAGCCCCATTACCCCGTCACTAGGGGTTTATGATGCTTCTGCGTCCCTGCAGCAGAGGGTTTTAACGCTCCATCTACTACATTCACCCTGCCACCTCTCAGCAGGGGGTTATTATGTGCCATCCATCCATCCATCTTCCTTTCACAGTAGCACATCTGTGAAGCCACTTGCTGGGGTGGCTGGAGATAGAAGACTTACTCACTCACTGAGGATCTGTGACTAATACACTTCGGAGGAAGGGGGGACGGGGATTTTGGTAGAGATAAAAAACAGCTTGCTTATTTCTGGCACTGCACCTTCTACTCCACATTAGTTCCCCTTTTCTCTCTTTCCTCATTTCTCAATCCTCATGCCTCCTTCTCCTTCTCCTTTTCTCCTGTCAACCTTGATACACATCCCCATGTTTTGTTTTTGTTTTTTTTTTATTTGTGTTTTAACCATGATTTAATCAGAACAGTCTTATACAAGTGAGACAAGAGGGCAGCTTGTGATTATTATTATTATCAGTAGTAGCAGGATTAGGATTAGAAGTAATAGGAACTGGAGTAGTGTTAGCATTAGGAGTAGGAACAGTATTAGCAGTAGTCAGTACGGTCAGTAGTCAGTACAGTCAGTAGTCAGTTTGGTCAGTAGTCAGTACGGTCAGTAGTCAGTACAGTCAGTGGTCAGTAGTCAGTAGTCAGTACGGTCAGTAGTCAGTACAGTCAGTAGTCAGTATGGTCAGTAGTCAGTACGGTCAGTAGAGTCAGTAGTCAGTATGGTCAGTAGTCAGTATGGTCAGCAGTCAGTACGGTCAGTAGAGTCAGTAGTCAGTATGGTCAGTAGTCAGTATGGTCAGCAGTCAGTACGGTCAGTAGTCAGTAGTCAGTATGGTCAGTAGTCAGTACGGTCAGTAGTCAGTAGTCAGTATGGTCAGTAGTCAGTACAGTCAGTAGTCAGTATGGTCAGTACGGTCAGTAGAGTCAGTAGTCAGTACGGTCAGTAGAGTCAGTAGTCAGTATGGTCAGTAGTCAGTATGGTCAGCAGTCAGTACGGTCAGTAGTCAGTAGTCAGTAGTCAGTATGGTCAGTAGTCAGTAGTCAGTACGGTCAGTAGTCAATAGAGTCAGTAGTCAGTACGGTCAGTAGTCAGTAAGGTCAGTAGTCAGTAGAGTCAGTAGTCAGTATGGTCAGTAGTCAGTACGGTCAGTAGTCAGTAGTCAGTATGGTCAGTAGTCAGTACAGTCAATAGTCAGTACGGTCAGTAAGGTCAGTAGTCAGTAGAGTCAGTAGTCAGTATGGTCAGTAGTCAGTACGGTCAGTAGTCAGTACAGTCAGTATGCTCAGTAGTCAGTAGTCTGTACAGTCAGTAGTCAGTATGGTCAGTAGTCAGTAGTCAGTACAGTCAGTAGTCAATACTCATCTGACATGAAACTTAATGATTTAGTAAATCACTCTGTGTTTGAATAATAATAATAATAATAATAATAATAATAATAATAATAATAATAACAGCTAACACTGTTTCAATGTTTCACTTTATGCTTTTTATTAATATTAATATTTACTCTAGAATGCAAAATTCCACACTTCAATATTCATGGCATAAACAGAACATTTCCGTTGTGTGTCTGTGCATTACACAGTGGAAAAATCTGACAGCTGCCCCATCACGGTTAAGCCTTAATGACCCCGTTTAAAAGCGGACAGCTTCGCTTTGCAAGCGCAGCCCTTTGATTGTCTCTCCATGTCCGTTCATGAATGGATGTTTGTGGGTTTTTTGGAAAGAAGACTGCATTCCGTTCTGTGTTGAGGAATGTGTGCTATGCCGGGCGCACCACGCCTAAGAGAGAGCAAGGGAATTTGTTGTGCGTTCACCCCGCGGCTGGAGAACAACATGTAGAGAAAAAAAGAACTAGGAGTACAAACGAAGCAACACACCAGACAGCCTGGGCTAAAGATCTAAACTCCAGACATGATCTCATGCAGGTTACAGGTGTGCACACGAGTAAACACGAGGTGTGGCTGAGGGGAAAGATTGACAGCTGCACTGACACCCCCCCAACACCACCCACACACACACACACACACAAACACACACACACACACACACACACACGACAGGCTTCAGAATTCATTACCTCACCTGGGACAAAATAATCACACTAACCACCTGACATGCGTAATACTAAGGCGAAAGATCTGAATCGTTTACGCACTGACAACGTAGACTTGGACTTCAGCCGAGCTATCTATCTATCTATCTATCTATCTATCTATCTATCTATCTATCTATCTATCT
>NC_083462.1:4355240-4362740 GCF_030014155.1 Tachysurus vachellii | reverse complement strand
TACTGTGATTTACAGTGACTTACAGTGACTTACAGAGTGACTTACAGTGATTTACAGTGACCTACAGAGTGACTTACAGAGTGACTTACAGTGACTTACAGAGTGACTTACAGTGACTTACAGAGTGACTTACAGCGTGACTTACAGTGACTTACAGTGACACTTACAGTGACTTACAGAGTGACTTACAGCGTGACTTACAGTGACTTACAGTGACTTACAGAGTGTCTTACAGAGTGTCTTACAGAGTGACTTACAGTGACTTACAGAGTGACTTACAGAGTGACTTACAGTGACTTACAGAGTGACTTACAGAGTGTCTTACAGAGTGACTTACAGTGACTTACAGAGTGACTTACAGAGTGACTTACAGAGTGACTTACAGTGACTTACAGAGTGACTTACAGTGACTTACAGAGTGACTTACAGAGTGACTTACAGTGACTTACAGAGTGACTTACAGAGTGACTTACAGAGTGACTTACAGAGTGACTTACAGAGTGACTTACAGTGACTTACAGAGTGACTTACAGTGACTTACAGAGTGACTTACAGTGACTTACAGAGTGACTTACAGAGTGACTTACAGTGACTTACAGAGTGACTTACAGTGACTTACAGAGTGACTTACTGTGATTTACAGTGACTTACAGTGACTTACAGAGTGACTTACTGTGATTTACAGTGACCTACAGAGTGACTTACAGAGTGACTTACAGTGACTTACAGAGTGACTTACAGTGACTTACAGAGTGACTTACAGCGTGACTTACAGTGACTTACAGTGACTTACAGAGTGTCTTACAGAGTGTCTTACAGAGTGACTTACAGTGACTTACAGAGTGACTTACAGTGACTTACAGAGTGACTTACAGTGACTTACAGTGACTTACAGAGTGACTTACAGAGTGTCTTACAGAGTGACTTACAGTGACTTACAGAGTGACTTACAGAGTGACTTACAGTGACTTACAGAGTGACTTACAGAGTGTCTTACAGAGTGACTTACAGTGACTTACAGAGTGACTTACAGAGTGACTTACAGAGTGACTTACAGTGACTTACAGAGTGACTTACAGAGTGACTTACAGAGTGACTTACAGAGTGACTTACAGTGACTTACAGAGTGACTTACAGAGTGACTTACAGTGACTTACAGTGACTTACAGAGTGACTTACAATGACCTACAGAGAGACTTACAGTGACTTACAGTGACTTACAGTGACTTACAGAGTGACTTACAGAGTGACTTACAGTGACTTACAGAGTGACTTACAGAGTGACTTACAGAGTGACTTACAGAGTGACTTACAGTGACTTACAGAGTGACTTACAGAGTGACTTACAGTGACTTACAGTGACTTACAGAGTGACTTACAGAGTGACTTACAGAGTGACTTACAGTGACTTACAGTGACTTACAGAGTGTCTTACAGAGTGTCTTACAGAGTGACTTACAGTGACTTACAGAGTGACTTACAGAGTGACTTACAGTGACTTACAGAGTGACTTACAGAGTGTCTTACAGAGTGACTTACAGTGACTTACAGAGTGACTTACAGAGTGACTTACAGAGTGACTTACAGTGACTTACAGAGTGACTTACAGTGACTTACAGAGTGACTTACAGAGTGACTTACAGTGACTTACAGAGTGACTTACAGTGACTTTAAGAGTGACTTACAGTGACTTACAGAGTGACTTACTGTGATTTACAGTGACTTACAGTGACTTACAGAGTGACTTACAGTGATTTACAGTGACCTACAGAGTGACTTACAGAGTGACTTACAGTGACTTACAGAGTGACTTACAGTGACTTACAGAGTGACTTACAGCGTGACTTACAGTGACTTACAGTGACACTTACAGTGACTTACAGAGTGACTTACAGCGTGACTTACAGTGATTTACAGTGACTTACAGAGTGTCTTACAGAGTGTCTTACAGAGTGACTTACAGTGACTTACAGAGTGACTTACAGAGTGACTTACAGTGACTTACAGTGACTTTAAGAGTGACTTACAGTGACTTACAGAGTGACTTACTGTGATTTACAGTGACTTACAGTGACTTACAGAGTGACTTACAGTGATTTACAGTGACCTACAGAGTGACTTACAGAGTGACTTACAGTGACTTACAGAGTGACTTACAGCGTGACTTACAGTGACTTACAGTGACACTTACAGTGACTTACAGAGTGACTTACAGCGTGACTTACAGTGACTTACAGTGACTTACAGAGTGTCTTACAGAGTGTCTTACAGAGTGACTTACAGTGACTTACAGAGTGACTTACAGAGTGACTTACAGTGACTTACAGAGTGACTTACAGAGTGTCTTACAGAGTGACTTACAGTGACTTACAGAGTGACTTACAGAGTGACTTACAGAGTGACTTACAGTGACTTACAGAGTGACTTACAGTGACTTACAGAGTGACTTACAGAGTGACTTACAGTGACTTACAGAGTGACTTACAGAGTGACTTACAGAGTGACTTACAGTGACTTACAGAGTGACTTACAGAGTGACTTACAGTGACTTACAGTGACTTACAGAGTGACTTACAGTGACTTACAGTGACTTACAGAGTGACTTACAGAGTGACTTACACTGACTTACAGAGTGACTTACAGAGTGACTTACAGTGACTTACAGAGTGACTTACAGAGTGACTTACAGTGACTTACAGAGTGACTTACAGTGACTTACAGAGTGACTTACAGTGACTTACAGAGTGACTTACAGAGTGACTTACAGAGTGACTTACAGAGTGACTTACAGTGCTTTGTAGTCTCTGTTGGGCAGTAGATCTGTCTGTTTGACTGTCAGGTCCATGTTTAATATATGACACTGTATTTGATTGACAGGTCGGTGTTTGACAAGTCAGTGTTTGATTGGCAGGTCAGTGTTTTATTGATGGGTCAGTGTTTGATCGACAGGTCTGTCTTTGACTGACAGGTTAGTGTGTGATTTAAAAATGATTGACGGCTGTGTAAAGGGAACAGAGCTGGTTTGTTTGAACTGCGTGGTGAATTCTGATGTGTAGTCACATCACACACACCATCTGTCCATCAAACACACACACATATGCGCATTTGGATGCGCATTTGTCTCTAAATGTCAGCAACATCACTGCACATGCTTGTGCTGAATAGTGTGTGTGTGTGTGTGTGTGTGTGTGTGTGTGTGTGTGTGCCATCTCCTCCCTTAGACTTTCATTTTTTTTCTTATTTATGTCTGCTTCTGTTTGTTGCAACCTGTGAGGTTATTGTTTTCCCTGCTTTATAACGCACACGCACGCACGTGTGTGTGTGTGTGTGTGTGTGTGTGTGTGTGGGCGTATCACAGTTAAATGGAGCAGTGGTAGTGATTAAAGTCCTGTGCTAATGAACACATGTAAATCAAAAACATAATTTACAGCAGGTTTTGTGCTCCGGTGGTCCCATATCAGGCACATACACACCGCTGTGGTGGTCTGACTCTGTGTGTGTGTGTGTGTGTGTGTGTGTGTGTGTGGCCATCCACTGTTAGCCTTAATACTCTGAGACAGGCCATGCAGTGATGAGTAAGTTGCTCTGTGAGTTAGGGAAATCCCCCTGTGGGGCCTCACCGTTGGCACACAGTCGTACTTTACATCTGCCCTATTAAACCATGGGATTCTCAGACATTCAGCATTTAGGAATAACTTTCTTATTAAAAAAAATTCCAAAGAACATCGTTATGAATTCATTTTAAAAAGATCATCAAAAATGTAAATGTGTTAAATCATATTTGTTTATGGATTGGAGTATCTTGTGGTATTTTTTGTGCACTTGTGACTTTCTGTTGCTCTTTTGTGACACCAAATTTCCCTCTGGGGCTTAATAAAGTACTCTCTACTCCACTCTATTCTCCTCTGCTTTTGTCTACTACATTTACATTTATAGCATTTAGCAGACACCCCTTATCCAGAGCGACTTACATTTTATCTCATTTTTATACAACTGAGCAATTGAGGGTTAAGGGCCTTTCTCAGGGGCCCAGCAGTAGCAGCTTGGTGGACATAGGAATCGAACTCACAACCTTCTGATTGGTAGCCCAACACCTTAACCACTAGGCTACCACATACCACATCTACTCTATTCTGATCTCCTTTCCTCTCCTTTCCTCTCCTCTCTTCACCCCTTCATCTCTCCCCTTTTGCAGTATCTGACAGAAGTAAGTACACCCCTCCCATTTTGTAAATATTTTATTCTACCTTTTTATGTGACAACACTGAAGAAATGCATTGGAGTGCTCCAGTGTAACGTAGTGTGTTCAGCTTGTATAACAGTGTAAATTTGCTGTCACCTCAAAATAACTCAACACACTGGCGTTAATGTCTAAACCTCCGGCCACAACAGTGAGTACAACCCTAAGTGAAAATGTCCAAATTGGGCCCAAAGTGTCAATATTTGTGTGGCCACCAGCACTGTCTTAACCCTCTTGGGCTTGGAGTTCACCAGAGCATCACAGGTTGCCTCTTCCACTCCTCCATGATGACATCACGGAGCTGGTGGATGTTAGATACCTTGCGCTTCACCTTCCGTTTGATGATGCCACACAGATGCCTAAAAGGGTTTAGGTCTGGAGACATGCTTGGCCGGTCCAGCGCCTTTACTCTCAGCTTCTTTAGCAAGGCAGTGGTCGTTTTGGAGGTTTGTTTGGGGTCGTTATCATGTCAGATTACTGCCCTGGCTTTTCTCATTCTCCAAAGGGAGGGTATCATGCTCTGCTTCAGTATGTCACAGTACATGTTGGTATTCATGGTTCCCTCAATGAACTGTAGCTCCCCAGTGCCAGCAGCACTCATACAGCCCCAGACCATGACACTCCCTCCGACCATGATTGACTGTAGGCAAGACACACTTGCCTTTGTACTCCTGCCATCACACACGCTCGACACCATCCGAACCAAATAAGTTTATCTTGGTCTCATCATACCACAGGACAAGGTTCCGGTAATCCATGTCCTTAGTCTGCTTGTCTTCAGCTAACTGTTTGCTGGCTTTCTTGTGCATCATCTTTAGAAGAAGCTTCCATCTGGGACGACAGCCAGTTTGATGCAGTGTGCGGCGTATGGCCTGAGCACTGACAGGCTGAACCTCCACCCCTTCAACCTCTGCAGCAATGCTAGCAGCATTTATACGTCTATCTCCCAAACACAACCTCTGGTTTTAACGCTCATCACGTGCACTCAACTTTTTTGGTGGACCATGGCGAGGCTTGTTCTGAGTGGAACCTGTCCTGTTAAACCACTGTATGGTCTTGGCCATCGTTCTGCAGCTCAGTTTCAGGGTCGTGGCGATCTTCTTAGAGCCTCATCATCTTTATGTTCACACCTGAGACCTTGTAACACTAACGAGAAAGTGGATAATTGTGTTTTAAATTGGACATTTTCACTTAGGGGCGTACTCACTTTTCTGGCCGGCGGTTTAGACATTAACGCCTGTGTGTTGAGTTATTTTGAGGGGACAGCAAATGTACACCGTTATACAAGCTGAACACTCACCGCTTTACATCGGAGCACAGTGTCATTTCTTAAGTGTTGTCACGTGAAAAGATATAATAAAATATTTACAAAAAAGTCAGGGGTGTACTCACTTCTGTCAGATACTGTATCTCTTTCCCACGTTATGGAACGGTCCACCTGACTCCACCTTGGCTCCGCCCCCTCTGAACATTACAGTAGATCACGTGTCAGACTTTTTTGTTCTCTTTCATTTGTCTGGTGTCAACTTTCAGAAAATATGACGGACACGGCAGTTCCCGGCAGAGCCGTAACATAGAGTATGACCGCATCCTGCGTATGAGCTCACATCTCACAGTCCTGAGACGTGCTGGAGAACGTGAGGTGGATGTAGTACGGCCCGATGTAAGACAATGTCAGACCCTTTTACTATAAACACACCATTACACTGCATTGTCAGGGCCTCTGGTTTATTGGTGTTAATCTGTACAATAATAATAATAATAATAATAATAATAATAATAATAATAATAATAATAATAATAATAATAATAGTAATAATAATAATAGTAGTAATAATAATAATAATAATAGTAATAATAATAATAATAGTAGTAATAATAATAATAGTAATAGTAATAATAATAATAATAATATAGTAAGAATAATAATAATAATAATAATAATAATAATAATAATAATCCCGATTTGTAAACCGCTCTGTAGGATGTTTGGTAAATAGTCGTAGCATTCAATTGTGTAATTTACACAATCAGAGCTGCAGATATACTAACCAGATTCATTACAAAACGACTTGTGTTACACAATTTAAATGTTACACAATTACAAACACATGGTTGTGTGAATGTTGAATGTTCTTCTTCTTTTTTTCAGTGTCACTGGGAACCAGGAGTTTTTCCTAAGGGGACTCGGGGGCACAAGGCAGGAGATGTCCTGGACGAAATAAACCATCGCAAGGGCATGATTACAATCTCACACACACACACACACACACACACACACACACACACACACTGCAGAGATGCCTATCAGCAGAACCGGAGAACCTGGAGGAAACCCCTGAAACACATGGACAAGACAGAGCAAAGGTGGAAATCGAACTGTAGGACTCGATATTGTGTGTTGTAGTGAATGATGAATCATAAAAATATCTCTATTGCAATATTATATATATATAATAAATATATTTGTGTAACGTCGTCCTCCCAAGTGACCCGGTCACATGATTCACACCTAAACACTGGATGAAGATTGAGGTCATTGAGATAAGAGTGTGTCTGCGTGTTGTGTGTGTGTGTGTGTGTGTGTGTGTGTGTGTGTGTGTGAGTGTGTGTGTGTGGGAGGAAAGTAACAGCAGAGGAAGTGGATTGATCAACCTCCAGAAACATTTTTAATCCAAACAAACGAGCGTTAATGGATATTATCTGCTGCTGGAATGAGATACGATCACATGACCAAACCCACTAAACCTGGTGCTTCCTTCCTCTTACAACCTCAGTGTGGAAACTGTGTGTGTGTGTGTGCGTGTGTGTGTGTGTGTATACATACTATCATATTTTTCCATTTTGTTTTTGTCATGTGTGTCTTAAAACCATTTTTTTTATTTCTTCCTCATTCTAAGCAGCCAATCAGGTGGAGCAGTGAGGTCATCACTTCCCATGGCTGTGGTTAAGGAGGCTTCATTGACGCACAATTTGAACTGTGTGACTGCTGTTTCTCAAAAACCACGCCGTGTGTGTGTGTGTGTGGGGAGCGTATTGCTCTTGTGCAACATGTCCGTGAAGTCTATAAATATGTGTGTGTTTGATTGTGTAAATGTGTAACCGTGTATGTTATACGTTTGTTTCTCTCAGATGTTTGTGTGTTTTCTGCATGCGTTAGAGTCTCAGTGTGTATTCAGGTTTGGCTGAAAGCAGTAAAGAATTTAAATGTGTTCAGCTTAAAAAGTCTGTTGTGGGTTTATGTATAGAGACGTGACGTG
>NC_083462.1:4330240-4337740 GCF_030014155.1 Tachysurus vachellii | reverse complement strand
TAAAAAATATACCAGAGTCTTGAGTGAAAGTTTGACTGCTTGAAAAATGACTCAGTAGCTAAATACCTGGGTTTTAACTTGGTGAATCATATGGAAAACTAAACTTCATGCTGGTGACCATGGCTGTTTCTAGCAGTCATTAAAAACCACCGAACTAGCAAAGAAATTATTCAATTCAATTCAATTCAATTCAAGTTTATTTGTATAGCGCTCTTTACAACTGACATTGTCTCAAAGCAGCTTTACAGAACATAAACATAGAACAAAAGGTTAATATAAAGATTAATATAAAGATTAATAAAATACAAAATTCAAGATTAATATTAGATATATTTACATGGGGGGGGGGCACGGTGGCTTAGTGGTTAGCACATTCTCCTCACACCTCCAGGGTTGGGGGTTCGATTCCCGCCTCCGCCTTGTGTGTGTGGAGTTTGCATGTTCTCCCCGTGCCTCGGGGGTTTCCTCCGGGTACTCCGGTTTCCTCCCCCGGTCCAAAGACATGCATGGTAGGTTGATTGGCATCTCTGGAAAATTGTCCGTAGTGTGTGATTGCGTGAGTGAATGAGAGTGTGTGTGTGCCCTGTGATGGGTTGGCACTCCGTCCAGAGTGTATCCTGCCTTGATGCCCGATGACGCCTGAGATAGGCACAGGCTCCCCGTGACCCGAGGTAGTTCGGATAAGCTGTAGAAAGTGAATGAATGAATATTAGATATATTTAAATGTGTATGTATTTATCCCCAATGAGCAAGTCTGAGGTGACTCAGGTGACTGTGGTGAGGAAAAACTCCCTTATATGGTAAAGAAAGAAACCTTGAGAGGAACCAGACTCAAAGGGGAACCTCATCCTCATTTGGGTCACTGGAGGGTGTGATTATAAATATACAGTCTGATAAATGTTGTACTGATGAGGAGATTGTTGTCCTCAAAGTCCACATGGAGTTCATCTCCTCTTAATATAGCAGAGTCCAACTGGAGCTGGTTGATGGCAGTAGAATATCACTTAGGGCTTCACTTAGAGCCCAGTCAGAAACCTCTCTACCTCTGGCCCTCCATTAAGCACTATGGAATTGATATTGTTTCCTTCTATGATGCTGCACGAGCAGTAAACAAATGAGATGAGGTTCCTTCATGTGTCTGTGAGGAAGAAGCTCCATAGTGTTAGCTGTGGCCTAAACAATAGCTCAGGGACTTCAAAACAAACCACTGTATCTTTTCTTTTCTATTCGTCACAAGGGGTCTAACAGCTGCTTTTTAAGTCCTGAAGAATTCCCACATGTTTATCCTCATTTCCTGTTTCTATCTTCACTTTGAATGAATAAATGGCAGTCAGAAGACTTTCGCTTCATGCTTTAATTATTTATTTTAAAAGTTCAGAGATGATGATTTACGCCGCCGATATATTAATCCCAGACCGTTCTCAGACAGACGGAGCCCGTGTGAAAGGACTGAGATCAGCAGATCGGTTACAGAGGGAAATTACTCAGCATCGTCATGATTTATATGATCATACAGTTTACCTTTATCTTTATAAGCTCCATATCCCTCGTTACAGCAACATTCTGCTCTGTACTTTCATTTCATCTGATTCAAAGCTTGGCTGTGGTACTGTTTGGGACGTGAAGACAAACACATGCGGTGGAATTTGACTTGATCTTATACAGGAAACCAGCCAGGAACTACACACACACTCACACACACACTCACCATGGTCAGGGGAATGTTAGAAGGCCCGAACGGGACTTTTTATGTACCTGGTTTCTATTTAACTTCAAACAGCAGACGGAGACAGGCGAACTTAGATAAACACAACAAGACATAAACATCAGAAGTAAAAGAGTGTTCACACACTCACACCGCATGAGAGTCACGGGTCCACTGTGTATGAAGAATCTCTGAAAATAATGAGCATCTGGTGTTATGTGTTTTAATCAGAATCCAATCTAATCAAAATCCCTTTCACTGACAGTGTGTGAGTCAAGGTGCGGTTGTACATAATTTACACTATATGTCACTATTTACACTCCATATCCAAAAGTATGCGCACCCTGACCATCACACCCGTATAGTTTCTTTCCCAAACTAATAGCATGGTGTAGTGTAGAAAAACATGCTGTATATAGCATGATATAGTGTAGTGTAGGTAACATATAGTACAGTACAGCACAGTATAGTGTAGGATAGTATAATACAGTGTAATATAATCATATAATAAGGTATGGTGTAGTGTTGTATAGTATAGTATAGTATAGTATAATATAGTACAGTATAGTATAGTATAGTATAGTATCGTATCATATCGTATCGTATCGTATAGTATAGTATAGTATAGTATAGTATAGTATAGTATCGTATAGTATAGTATAGTATCGTATCGTATCGTATCGTATCGTATCGTATCGTATAGTATAGTATAGTATGGTGTAGTGCTGTATAGTATAGTATAGTATAGTATGGGATAGTATGGGATAGTAAGGGGTAGTATGGGGTAGTATGGGGTAGTATAGTATAGTATAGCATAGCATAGTATGGGATAGTATAGTATAGTATAGTATAGTATGGGATAGTATGGGATAGTAAGGGGTAGTATGGGGTAGTATGGGGTAGTATACTATAGTATAGCATAGCATAGTATGGGATAGTATAGTGTAGTATAGTATAGTATAGTATGGGATAGTATAGTATAGTATAGCATAGTATGGGATAGTATAGTATATTATGGGATAGTATATTTTGGGATAGTATAGTATATCACAGGGTATATTGTGGTGTGGTATAGTATAGTACTGTATAGTATATTATAGTACTGTATTGTATAGTATAGTGCAGTGTAGTACTGTATAGTATAGTATAGTACTGTATTGTATAGTATAGCATAGTGCTATATAGTATGGTATAGTATCGTACTATATAGTGTAGTTTAGAATAGTATAGTATAGTATAGTATCGTACTATATAGTATAGTATAGTACTGTATAGCATAGTATAGTATTGCATAGTATATTATAGTATAGTACTGTATTGTATAGTATAGTATAGCATAGTACTGTGTTGTATAGTGTAGTATAGTACTGTATTGTATAGTATATCACACAGTAAAGTGTAGTATAGTATAACACATGAGCTTAAAGAAATGAGCAGACAGCAAGATTAGTAAGCCATTTGTGGATATCTTTCTATCTTTCTCACTCTTTGTGTAAATACTTTTTACACAACGCTGTGATTCCTGAGAAGTTGTGATGTGCCTCAGAATCTGCACTGCCTTCAGGTTGTTGATTCCGAACACAGGAGCCGGTTATCCTCATCAGTGCTCTTTTATTTCTGATCATTAGACTTGTGCCTGCACCAAAATAAAGCCCTTAATGTTAGGGGACAAAGTTCTCAGCTTCTGAACCAGTTATCAACAGATGTGTGGGAGACAACAGTGAGCGATTAGTGACCCGTTTATGAGACCAAACTGACCTTTGACCAGCAGTCAAACAAGAGAGACTGGTAGCGTTAACTAGGTTTATGATTCTGTGGTATCTTATTGATATTATAGTTTATAATCCTTGCAAGCAAACAAAAATAGTTTAAATTAGTTTATACCACAGCGCAGATCAGATTAGTCCTGGATTTTTACTGCGAGAACACAAAGCTCATTCCATCATATTATTTCACCTCCATTAGCACACGAGTTAGCAGCTAGCTGCCTTCACATGATAATTCATAAGCAGTGACAGGAGAAGAAATAGAGCACTGAAGCTGTAAGTGGCATCTGCAGTGTCTTACTGCCTCATAAGCTTCTGAGCTGTTAGCAAAGTGCTAATCAGCCGTGTGTTAGCGTGATGCTTATCAGCCTGTTTGTGGGTTCGTGGTCAACACGTCAGCGCCACTGACTCCTTGAGCTGATGACAGACGGGTTTATTTCTGTCCTCTAGCTGACCACACACATCAACAGCAGCTCCACATATATGAGTGCTGTCGTTGTGTTGGACAAAGTGGACTAGCACAGAGGAGGAGTGACTCAGGGGGCAATGCAGTGACCTCTTCAGAGCTCTCAACATCGTTTCTATCAATCTGACGGAACGCTTGTGTGTTTTTGGTTGAACCTCGTGCTCTGTACAGCTGACCCAGCTGACCCAGGTCGACTCGCTGAAAAGTTTTTAAGCTTTAAACAGAAACAGAACGACTAAAATGAGCTAAATTAATCATCATGATGTTGCTCTGTATTAAAAGGGATTTTTGTTTTTATTTTTTTATTTTAATACTTTAATAAAACTACATACTATTTCACATTGAACTGAGTTTTAAAACAGATATATTTCACCTGGAACATATCTTTCATCTTTTATCTTATTAAATTTATAATATATTTCCATATTTTATAATAAATAGTTTAGTTTGCGTAGCTTTTATATGTACAGAAAATTTCGAGAATTTTTGGTCCGATAAGAAAACAGCTATTAAAACATTATACAGGTTTAAATATATGTATATATCTATATATATTATTGTTATATACATCCACTAGCCACTTTATTAGGAACACATGTACACCTGCTCATTCATGCTCATTATCCTATCAGCCAATCAGCAACACAGGAATCTGAATGACCAGGCGAACAAATCATCAGCTTGATTCAAAACCAAGTAACCGTGAAGCCATAGGTACGTGTGAACAGGTAAATAATCCCTAATATGATTAGAGATAATCCTCCCTCTGTCTCTTTGTCTGTGGTTCATTTCCCTGGCCTGCAGCTCTTTGTGTCTTTCTGCTGACAGGAGGAAAAAAAAAGTGTTGACAATCCTGCATTCACCCCCTTCTCTGTCGCTCCACTTTTCGTTCCTGCTGACTTCAGTTAAAGTCTGGAAGACAACGAGGGTCATCCAGAAGATCCCTGACACTGGAGTCAAGTTAAGTGTGAGTCACTGAGCATGCGGCAAGGCAGAGGCCCGTCTCCATGAAGAGCGGGCGGTGTTGAGGCACACAGACACACAATAGCATGCCTGTGTGTGTGTGTGTGGACAGGACGTGTACAATAGGCGGTCTGTGTGAAGGTGCTGAACAGCATGTGCAGAGGTGGCGCTGGTGCTGTTAGGACCTGTCTGAGAGCAGCATAGAGGATTCACACACTCTGGGACCAGACAGGAACTGCTGCAACCTGCAAGGGCTGTTTTAAGTAACACAACATGAAAGTCTGGGCAAGATTTTATAGCACGTACCGTTGTGTTTAAAAGTTTGGTTACCTTGGGAGAATTTACAAGATTTGTACCATTTTTAAAAGAAAACATAAGTGACAAATTTATATTAGGTTTCAAGGTTATATGTAAGGAACAATCGTCAACCAAAACATAACAAAAAAGATCCCTGTTCAAAAGTTTACATACCTTTAGTTCTTAATATGGTGTGTTGGCCCCTTTAGCATCAATGATAGCATGCAGTCTTTTGTGATAATTGTGCATGAGGTCCTTAATCCTCTCAGCTGGTAGAGTTGTTCATTCTTCTTGGCAAAATGCCTCCAGTTCCTGTAAATGATTTAGTTTAGTCTGCACAAACTGCACGTTTAAGATCTCCCCAAAGTGGCTGAATGATATTAAGGTCAGGTGACTGTGATGGCCTCCAGAAGATTCACCTTTTTCTGCTGTATCCATTGGAGGCTCTACCTCGCCTTGTACTTTGGATCACTGTCATGTTGGAGCATCCTTGATTGTTCCGTGTGCTGCTTTCGTGCTGTAGAATGCAAATTTTCTGCCAGTATTGTCTGATAACATGATGTCTTCATCTTGCCATCAATCTTTACTAACTTCCCTACACCACTGGAGCTTACACAGTCCCAAAACATCAGAGATCCACCACATTTCTCTCTCATTGTTGTTTGTGGGTTTTTCTTTACGACCCGAACAATTCTTCCAGCAGTAGTGGGTGAAAACTTCCTTGCTCTACCTGACCGTGGCTTAGTATCAACAGAACCTCTTATTTTCCACCTCTTTATCAGAGTTTGAACAGCACTGACTGTCATTTTCAAGTGTTGAGAGATATAAAATTCTACTCCCTTATTACGCAGGTCCATTGGCAGTTCTTTTGTCTTCACTAAGGTGCGGCATCCAACCAAGTCGGTGCATCACCTCATGAGCTGAGAATCTCACTAATTATGTACAGACACTAATTACAATTACGGTGAGTCACAGGTGTGGAAACTTCCCTTTAATAGCCAGTTAAATCTCTGTGTGTCGTCCTGTGTGTTTATAATGTGGCCAAACATTCAAAGAGGTGTAAACTTTTGCTCAGGGTTGTTTAGTTGAAGACCAAGAGGGTTGTAGAGGGTTGTAGTTTTTCCTGAAAATGACAGGAAGAACAGATTCTACAAGCCCTCTCCTTTTTATTATTTATTTATTATTTATTTATTTGTTTTACATTTTCAGCTACTCTGTAATCGAGATGCTTTGACATGGAAGTCTGGACGCAAGTGCTATAGCGTCCTGTTCATGATGTACTTCATGCAAACCTTTACCATGGGATGAAGCGCGGTTTGTTTTCCACTGCTTGAGTATCGCATCGGGATTAATTACACGAGAAATCTTCACTCGTGACTTTTGTGACATTCAGGCTGCAGTTAATCATCACCTGTACAACACTACAGGTGCTAAAAAAAACTATTAGCACCAACTAGCAAAAAGGATAAGACGTGTTATATTTCTCAGTTTGTACGTGTCAGGGATTTAGGTGACATCTGTGTGTGTGTGTGAGAGAGAGAGAGAGAGAGAGAGAGAGAGAGAGAGAGAGAGAGAGTCTGAGAGACAGCGACAAAGAGAGAGAGAGAGAGAGAGTTCCCACCCCTTAGCCGGGGAGGGTGAAGGCTAACACACACTTCCTCTAAGACACGTGAAGTCACACATCTCTTCAACCTGCTGCTTCAGCTGCATCACACAGCGGTGTAGCACAGCCAGAGGAAAGCACCATCTTCTGCATACATCATCTCACAGACACCCAGGATTGGCTAATTATGCTGTGATTGACAGGGGAGAAAGTGAATGTCCCTCCCACCAAAATGGCAAATGTATTTCCTTGGACTTGTAGCTCTACATGTCATAATTATAACCTCATTTATATTGTTTTTTGTTCTAACAAAAAGCAGCTCAAATCTTTTAGCAGCTCTTTCAGGTCACGTGACCATTTACACGACGCCATGAAAACTCGATTGAAGAATTGTTTCTAGAATACAAATTGATTTCTTTAAAAACAATAGTCTCACTTTGGATTTGTTAATTTGACAATAAAGAATCAAATATTTCCTGATACACTGTGTTTGTGTGTGTGTGTGTGTGTGTGTGTGTGTGTGTGTGTGTGCACTGCTTCTGTGTGTGTTACTGATATCACCATCACTATCGCACTGCCTCCATCTTTACTGAAAACCCACATCAGATTTCACAGTAGTTTAACACTTTGATCCCACTGTGTCCCTTTTAGTGTTCTGTTGTAACATTGATAAACACCCACATAGTTTACTCTTCAACAG
>NC_083462.1:4312740-4327740 GCF_030014155.1 Tachysurus vachellii | reverse complement strand
GTATAGTATAGTATAGTATAGTATAGTATAGTATAGTATAGTATAGTGCATTATTAGTGCAGTATAGTATATTATAGTATAGTGTAGTGCAGTATTAGTGTAGTATTAGTGCAGTGTAGTATAGTTTACTATTGGTGTGGTGTAGTATAGTGTAGTATTAGTGCAGTATAGAATAGTATACAGTAGTATAGCGCTGAATAGTATAATGTAGTATAGTGTGGTATTAGTACAGTGTAGTATAGTGTATTATTAGTGCAGTATAGTATATTATAGTGTAGTGTAGTGTAGTGTAGTATTGGTGCAGTGTAGTATTGTGTAGTGTAGTATTAGTGTAGTATTAGTGCAGTGTAGTATAGTGTACTATTGGTGTGGTGTAGTATAGTGTAGTATTAGTGAAGTGTAGTACAGTGTATTATTGGTGTAATGCAGTATAGTGTAGTATTGGTGCAGTGTAGTATAGTGCAGAATAGTGTAGTATTAGTGCAGTGTAGTATAGTGTAGTATTAGTGTGGTATAGTACAGTGTAGTATTAGTACAGTATAGTATAGTGTAGTGTGGTATAGTGTAGTATTAGTGTAGAATAGTGTAGTGTAGTATAGTGTAGTATTAGTGTAGAATAGTATTGGTGCAGTGTAGTATAGTGTAGTATTAGTGCAGTGTAGTATAGTGTAGTGTAGTATTAGTGCAGTGTAGTATAGTGTAGTATTAGTGTGGTATAGTATAGTGTAGTATTAGTACAGTATAGTATAGTGTAGTATAGTGTAGTATTAGTGTAGAATAGTATAGTGTAGTATTAGTGTAGAGTAGTATTGGTGCAGTGTAGTATAGTGTAGTGTAGTATTAGTGTAGTGTAGTATAGTGTAGTATTAGTGCAGTATAGTATAGTATAGTGTAGTTTTAGTGCAGTGTAGTATAGTGTAGTATAGGGTAGTGTAGTATTAGTGCAGTGTAGTATTAGTGTAGTATTAGTGCAGAACAGTATAATGTAGTACAGTATAGTATAGTACTGTATTGTATAGTATAGTATAGTACTGTATAGTGTAGTGTAGTATAGTGTAGTATTAGTGCAGAACAGTATAATGTAGTATAGTATAGTATAGTATAGTATAGTATAGTATAGTATAGTACTGTATTGTATGGTGTAGTATAGTGTAGTGTAGTATAAGAGCAGTATAGTATAATACAGTGCAGTATAAATGCACTGTAAAACAGTATAGTTATAATTATCATTGAATGCTATATTTGAGCTCTCAGTTGTTTTACAGCAGAAGACGTTGATTAAGTTGTGTATATTCAAGACAAATGCCTTTATTTAAAAAAATAAAGTTCTGTGCTGCTGGAATGGTGGCTTCTGTAGTGTGCAGTCTGCCACTAATTTAGTGCTCTAATGTATGTAGATCTACAAATAAAGCAAAGAGATTAGTGGCTGAAGGTTAAGGGCTTTGTTCAGTCACAGGAGCTGAAGTCACACAACTCAGGTCATTAGTACAGATCCTTCACTCTGCTCATCACTACGCTGCTCTAAAGCATCTCAGAGAAGTGTGACCACTAATCCCTGGTCATTTGTACATGTTGGGGTTGAAAAGGCTTCGTGGCCTATTTCAGGGAACCACATGGGCGTTCACGCACATAAACACACACACACACACAGCTGACACAGCAGGCAAGTAAACACATGTTGTCTCCCAGGTGTGTTGCCTCGCTGGACTGCTTTAACATCTTTCTTTTTTCTTATTTTTATTTTTTTTTTGCATGTGCCTCCAAGAAATACATGTTCCAGCTGCAAAATAAGTCTGACAGGCCAGACCCAAAAAAGATAAATCACCCCTCATCCAAGCCCTGAAAAACCCGGCTACGGGTGCCAGATGAGTCAGGCGCTGTTTTTAAAACCAAACACATGACATGTGCTGAGACTGAAACAGACTAGCAGAAAACCCCTGCACCATTGTCATTCTGCTCTCAGAAGAGAAAGGAGATACACTGAGAGGTATATACTGATATATAACATGTCCGCCCTCCAGTTAGAGTAACAGTACTGTGCTCTGCCTTCAAATAATACCTAGCCATTATTCTGATTTGTCAGTTATTAACTTTCATTCATTGGTATTGATGTTAAATAGCTGTTAGATGGTTGATTACTCTGTAAAAGCTGGGTGTAATTCTGCAATATTAAGTAGATGAAAAAAATCAGAGGGGAAGCAGCAAATAGTCTTACTGCAGTGTAGGGGATGTACAAAAAAGTCTATAATATGGTATAGTTAAGAATCTGGAATCGCAAAGAATTATTATAATAGATATTGTATGTGTGAAAAACAATATACAAATATAAATATAAAAATTATTGTTAGTATTAAATAATGTTGCAGCTTATTATTATTATTATTATTATTATTGTTGTTGTTGTTGTTGTTGTTGATGTTGTTGTTGTTGTTTTTGTTGATGTCATTGCTGTACTTAATGTAAAAAAATTATATTTTTCTTCTCCTCCTCCTCCTCCTTCTTCTGTTATTATTATTATTATTATTATTGTTGTTGTTGTTGTTATTGTTGTTGTTGTTGATGATGATGATGATGTCACTGCTGTACTTAATGTAAAAAATATTTTTCTCCTCCTCCTCCTTCTTGTTCTTGTTTTTCTTCTCTTATTATTATTATTATTATTGTTGTTGTTATTGTTGTTGTTGTCATTGCTGTACTTAATGTAAAAAAATATATTTTTCTTCTTTTCTTCTTCTTCTTGTCTTCTTGTCATATATATATATATATATATAATTTTTTTTACAGATACATTTCCATCCTAAATCCCTGAACCTAGTTTCATGGCTGTAGCTGAAGGAATGCATTGTGACTGAATAAATGGCAGTGACTGCCTCTCTGTGTTCAGAGGTGGAAGTGGGCTGGGCTTCCCGCTTTTCCCACGAACAGGAACTAGTTTGTCATTATACCCATATATGGAACGCACAGACTTCCGGCAGGAACTCGGTGCTGAAAGTGGCCAAAGGAACGCGGCTTCACCGCACGCGCGCTCGCGCACGCACGCACGCACGCAGGTATAACCAGTTTATTGTGCAATTTTCACCAACTTTCCCCAGGTGCTGATTCGGCACATAAACACTTGTTTATTTAACACAGAGCCCTGTTTATCCGCCAGTGTCTGATGTGTAAAATAAGTATTCTTCATATTCACACCAGGTTTAGAACTTGTTTTAGTTATCGAGAGCTGTTTGGCTTTTTGGACGCTTTTAAAACCCAGAATAAAAAATGTCTCAGTGTGTCTGGATGCTGACTGTGTTTAATTTAACCAGTGAGTCTGGTGCAGTACTAAATGCGTCCTGACTTGCATGGTGCTGAATTATTAATTCCACTGCTTTAAATAGCAAGCTATGTCTCGTGTGCACTGTTATGCCATCTTTATGTATGTTTTAGGCTATTTGCATTATTTATGCCGCACTAGATCTCGCCTCCTTTTTCGCCAGGGGCTTGTTTACAGCCCCAGCGGTTCCTGGCAATGACGTCGTGACGCGTCATTGAAGCAGGCGTGTTCTGTCGTCATGGCGTACTTCCAACCAATCAGGAGCCTGCGCTCTTCAGTTGTCAGTATAAAAGGGAATGTGGCGGCCGGGAACCCAATCCATATGAACACCCTCTCTGTAGTGCTGTAATAGTGCAGAGAAGAGACACTGGTACAGAAACAGAGAGTTTTGCGCGCTGACATTATTTTGCATTTGTGTTTGCTGAGGCTTCAGACGGATTCGGGAAAAGATCTGGACTTTTCTTCTGAACAGAAAACTTGTGCTGCCTTTTAAAAACCTGGACATTTCAGACTGGACTCTCGGACTGAACAGTAAAAGAAGGAGCCAAGTTTTTATTATCATTATTGTTACTGCTATTAGTTATTAGAAACACTACAGACTGACTCAGTTGAAGGTAAGACAAAAAGCCTCAAAATCTTCATCAAGCCTCTTATGTCCACAAAAATGGAGCAGCCTTTTTACCATGACGACTCTTTTCTGTTGGGTTACGGCCATGCGGACGTCGCGCTTCACGGATACAAGCTCCAGAAGCAACATCAGCAGCAGCAGCCCATGAGCCTGAGCAACCTGAGTGAGCAGTACCGAAGCCTCAAGTCCGACGCGCTATACCACGCGTCTCAGGCGGACGTTGGCTCTCTGAAGCTGGCATCTCCAGAACTGGAGAGGCTGATCATTCAGAACAGCAACGGCGTGCTGACCAGCCCCACACCACCGGGCCAGTATCCATTCGGTCACCGCTCGATCACAGACGAGCAGGAGGGCTTCGCCGAGGGCTTCGTGAAGGCGCTGGACGAGCTGCACAAGATGAACCAGCCCCCGCCCAACGTGTCGATCGGAGCGGGAGGGGTGACGACGTGCTCGGTGGCGGCTCCCACAGCGTTCGGCTCCGCCCTACAGCCAGAAGCTCCAGTCTACACCACGCTAAACCCTTACTGCCCGAGCCTCGTCTCGTCCACTACAGCCACCTCTAGCTATCCTTCAGCCACCATTAGCTACCTGCCCCCGTCGCACGCAGACGCTTCCGCGCACGCATACCAGAACCCTCTGGCTGGAGGTGTCCATCCCTCACAGCGCTTCGTGTCTCTTAAAGAGGAGCCGCAGACGGTGCCGGACATGCACAGCAGCGACGGCACGCCGCCCGTCTCTCCCATCGACATGGAGAGTCAGGAGCGCATCAAGGCTGAGCGCAAGCGCCTGAGGAACCGACTCGCCGCCACCAAATGCCGCCGGCGCAAGCTGGAGCGCATCGCGCGTCTCGAGGACCGCGTCAAGGTGCTGAAGACAGACAACGCGGGCCTGTCGAGCACCGCGACGCTCCTACGCGAACAAGTGGCGCAACTCAAGCAGAAGGTCCTGCGGCACGTCAGCAGCGGCTGTCAGCTCATGTTGACCAGCAAGATGGAGGCTTTCTGAAAGAAGAAAAGCACACACACACACCCCTACACACACCTTTATTCACTAATACTCAAAACACTGGAAAGATTGTCAGTGGACTTTCATTCACGTCCGTGACGTCTGAACGCAAATGAATGGACGTTATGACATTCTGCTGAGCTTCAAGACGCACTGATAAAAACAACGGTACTTCCGTTTGCGGTGTTGCCGGAGACACCGTTCACTAGATCGCCGTGGAGTTCGCGCTATGACGCGCTTGAGAAACACGTGAACTGTACAATGAGCCAAGTAGGCAGCACAGACTGAGTGAACAGGCCAGTAAACGCCTACTTCATACAAATAACGTCGCTTTTAATGTTATGGTCAAAGGGAGATTTGTAAGTTTAGTAGCCTATGACGTCATCTGATACTATGTCATTTCTAAATGTGTAAATTATTTTTGTTGTTTTTTTTTTTTTGTTTTTTTTTCAGTCGGGTTGATCCTGACTTAACAATATTAACTATGTCTCATGTTTACAATGTCTTTTTTTATTTGTTGTTTATTTAAGTAAAGCACATTGAAATATACCTCTGTTCTTCTTGGTGCTCTTATTTTCCTCCATTCATTCCACCATACAGCTACATTTATGAACCTTGACCTAGATGAGATGCACTTCCGGTTATTATGTAACTGATTTGCATTCTGTTTCGATTGTTGACATCCCACCATTTCAAAGACATTTCCATGACCAACAGCGCGGGTTCTTTTTTATTTTTTTTTCCACATTTCATGCTGTTTTGCTTCTAAATCTCGCCCCGTTATTGATCGAGCCATAGTTTGGGCGTTAAGGTCTTTCCTATCTACGTAACCCAGCATGTCCATATATGGGCATTTTTAGTGCTTCTTACGTCACAGCTGGGAAGTGTTTTTCGCGAAAATCCACCGCCCACGTGTTGTTTGGTTTCGTTTCTCTCCAAGTGAATAGGCGAGCAGCAGATCAGTGTAGGGGGCTGGAAAACGCCGAAAATTAACCATTTTCCATCAAAACACCACCTCAGTGGGGCTTTTTAAATATATATATAAATGTTCTCTCAGTGGGGGGGGGATGGAAAATGGAAAGAGCTCATCTGTTTACACCTTTTTAGTTAAAAACACAGCTCAAATAAACAAAAACACACGAGACACTTAGAAAGCTACTGTTTCTTGTTACTCGTGTTAGCATCAAGCATAGAACTTACCAACGGTGTGTTTATTATTTATCTCTAAGATGTGAATGTTGTGTAAGTTTTAATATATTTGGACATTAACATCCATGGTTCACTGCATGCACCTGTACAGAGAAGATACACACTAAAGATGACTGGATCGCACAGTTAATACCATTTCCACATAAAAAACATCAAATATCAACTCATGCACCTTTTTCACCACATCCACCCTTCCAGATAAAATATATGTCACATTTACCACTGAACCAAAGATAAGGGGACCATCATAGTGGCATGGGATAGTTTTTGTTCCTGACAGCATAAAAGATGCACTTGTGTGCCTCATTATCAACACTTCAAGCTGGCAGATTAGTGAAGATTAAAGAGTGATGCATGCTGGAGTTTCCCACTTCAACCCTTTTCATGTTGGATTCACCTTTAATCAGAAACACAATACCTTGTAATTTATAAATGACTCATTTTATCAGTAAAATGTCAATTCATCCTGATATTAAAATATAATTTCTCATGCTAAAAAAAAGCGTCATGACAGAAAATAAATCCAATATAAGAAGACACGTGTGATATAATAAAGGTCAGGTTCACTATTCACTAGGATTCACTATTCTACTCTATCACACTTCATTCCTTCACACTGCTCATTTTGTCTTGAGTCATTCTGATTATTAAAACTCGAGACTCAAAAGGTCATTACTTCTCCTCGCATCCTCACACTTTCTCTGATCGATAGTGTAATGCAAAAAGTATTTACCCCCCTGCGCGTGCCGACCTGCGCTACAAATGAAAATAAAGACATTTTGTGTGGTGTGGAGTATTTACATGTCCTTTAAAATAAATAAATAAAAAAAAAACATTAAATGAAATTAAATTAAAACACACGCATTTCACGTGAATGACATTGTTGTGAGATGTTTGTGTGAAACATTATAAGTGAATGTTCTCACAAAATCTGCAGGTCACGTGATGTAGTCAGGAGGTAGTTTATGTTGGCACATGAACCCCACTGGTCCCTCCAGGACGTCTGGACGCTCGTTGAGGGGATTTTTGGTGCGTGTTTGAAAGCTGACGAATCTTTTTGAAAGGCAGATGATCCCCCTGGTCTTTCTTTGTAGTGCGCGCTTGCCCACACGCGCCTCCCGGCACCGTACACCCACGCGCACCCGCGTCCGTTTCTGACATTCCAAAGCGGCCTGTCATTTCCCTCCACTTGCATTTAACATCGCCGCTAAATGGCTCTATGTGCCATATCCATCTCTGCCAACAACCATTTACAACCCCCTTCACCCCAAACCTCCCTCCCTCCAGTGCGCATTCAGCTGCGTTACTGCCAAAGCTGCTGTTCCAGAACCAACACCCATCAAAACCTGATAGTCAATAGATACTATAGGTACAGTTAGGTATGTAAAGATCAGATGATTATAAAAACATAAATCAGTTACATTTACAAGACACCTTTATCCAGAGTGACGTATACAATTTTATTTCAATTTATACAACTGAGCAATTGAGGGTTCAGGGCCTTGCTCAAGGGCCCAGCAGTGGCAGCTTGGTGGACCTGGGATTCGAACTCATGACCTTCCAGTCAGTAGTCCAACACCTTAACCACTAGGCTACCAAGTGTTGTGTAAACGATTTAATAAAACTGCAGCAAAACATATGATGCTTTCAAATATGTCCATCATCAGAAGCTCTATCTCATTTATACAGAGGAGTAACTGAGGGTTAAGGGCCTTGCTCAGGGCCGGCAAGGTGGTGGTTCTAAGCTTTAAATTCAGAACCTTCTAAGCTTTAAATCACCTTAACCACTGAGCTATGACTTCTCCAGACCACTAACCAGTTCACTAACCAGTTCCTAGGGATAAACCCGATCCTAGTGTACCGTATCCTTCATGGGTATCGTCAAAGATCAAGCTGTGGCCTTATCATTTAAAATCATATTGTAGCACAACAGATTCCATGGTATGGAAAAATATCAAATTAGCATAATCAAAATAGAGTTGTATCATAAAACATCGCATCATTTCTACCCCTACTGATGGATCCTGTGGCAGAACTTAACCATCACTCCAGAGCATCTGAGTCTCGATTTCAGTAACACATACAAAATGAGTGAGTATTTCCTTAAAAAAAAAACATGATGAGTCTCTGAAAATCAAATCAGCTTGTTTACTTTCGGGAAGCTGAAGGTTGGCTTTTATTTAGTTAATTGTATTTCTCATTTAGTTGGCTTTAATTTAGTGAATCTGTGAGGCATTAAAAGATTTTTCCACACAAAGGTCAACAGGGCTTTTTTCAAGAAAGCTAGTTCTACAATTCTGTCCTCCACAGCACTTTTTCCACTCTATAAATATCTGGAATTGTATGTAAAATGTTTAAATCTGGCTACTGTGTTTGTTTCAGCTTCGTGAGCAGTCCTCCTTCACCCTGGCATTTCTCTGCCATGCTCAGTTCATTACTAAAAGTCAGCAGGGATTTTCCAAACAGATTTAGATGTATAGGAGCCAACATGCTGTCCACCTGACCTTTGACCTGTAACCCGCCTGTCTGACACAGAAAACCGCTTCAAACAGACATCACAAACTTGGCCACAGATCTATAGAGCTGCTCCAGTTTCCATCCACAATAGTGCGACTTTAAGGGGATTTTTATTTTCCTTTGGAAAATTAGCACACACTCCCACTTCAGCTTGCACTTTGTAGACCTGTTGCACTTCATACTACTGCCTGTTGAACTACAAACTACACACACACACACACACACACACACACACACACACACACACACTCATCAAGAATTATATGAATCATAGTTTCTTTGTGGTAAAATCTTAAATAATAAATTCATGGGACTGTTTTGGAAGTGGGGGGCACGATGGCGTAGTGGTTAGCACGTTCTCCTCACACCTCCAGGGTTGGGGGTTCGATTCCCCCCCCTCCTTGTGTGTGTGGAGTTTGCATGTTCTCCCCGTGCCTCGGGGGTTTCCTCCGGGTACTCTGGTTTCCTCCCCCGGTCCAAAGACATGCATGGTAGGTTGATTGGCATCTCTGGAAAATTGTCCGTAGTGTGTGAGTGCGTGAGTGAATGAGAGTGTGTGTGTGTGTGCCCTGCGATGGGTTGGCACTCCGTCCAGGGTGTATCCTGCCTTGATGCCCAATGACGCCTGAGATAGGCACAGGCTCCCCGTGACCCGAGGTAGTTCGGATAAGCGGTAGAAAATGAGTGAGTGAGAGAGTGAGTGTTTTGGAAGTTTCTCTTGAAGCTTGAACTCTTAAAGAAACCTTACAAGGTTGTGTGTTGTTTTGCTGTACATTACTCCCTGTCCCATTACTGACACACACACACCTACAGACACACTCAGTGAGTTAAGTCTTGAACTGTATCCCTCTTACAAAAAGTTCCAGCTAGATCCCTCTTACAGCTAGTTCCAGCTGCAGTGACACTGGAGACTCCTTCCATAAATCTTAAATAAACATCTCTGTACAGAAAACGTCACCACACCAACGATTGCAAGTACAAATCCCTCTCAGTGAGAATAGAAACAAACCTGTCAAAGCTGCTCTTATAGAAATCTAATAAACAGCTTCTGACCAATCAGAATTAAGTAGCAATGAGGCTTGATTGCAGTAGAGACAAAGACCAGAGAGGAGTGACCATTGTGTGTGTGTGTGTGTGTGTGTGTGTGTGTGTGTGTGTGTGTGTGTGTGTGTGTGTGTGTGCATGCAATAGAAAGCACTTCCTGTGTAGAGGATGCAGCTGTATTTACCACTTCCTGTTTGGGTTACATTAGACCTGTCTTACATCATAGAACACTTTCCTATGTTGTACAGTTCAGGGGATGAAAGACGTCAGAAGGTGGGTTCTGAAGCATCGTGCCGACACACACACACACACACACACACACACACACACACACACACACACACACACACACACACAGAGGGATCTTCTATGATGCAGATGCTGACGACAGAAGGTGATGGTGGGCTCAGTCTCCCCACTCACATTCAGGCCAGCTAACATTCTCTCTCCACTCATCTCCGTCATACATTCATCCCACCTCCTTCTTCTTCTCTCTCTCTCTCTCTCTCTCTCTCTCTCTCTCTCTCTCTCTCTCTCTCTCAGTCTGTTGCTCTCTCACTCTGTCTCCATTTACCTCATACTTTCTCCATTCCACCTCCGTCTCACCCTCTAAATCCTACCCTTGTCCTTCCATCCCACCTTTTCTCTTAACCTCATGAATATTCCGCCCACCCTCAGATCTCCAACACGCATTAGCACACAAAAAGACTAACAAACTCAAAAGAGCTTGATGCACGTTACATATGGCTTATTATTCCATGATCTTTTCTTCTGTTCTTCTCTAAGTCCAGCTGTCTATGTCCAATTATACAGCGAGATTAACACCGGCACGGACACGACGAGCAGATTTCATACCCAGAGTATTTGTAGTTAACTGGTGGACAGGATGGTGTTACAACCAGAGAAAGAGGGAAAAAAGATACACCTCATATTATCTTTCACAGACTAATTTTATAGATCGAGCTCCATTGTGGTGTGAACATGTTAAGCCTTAAAGCTGTAAATATCACGCAGACGTCTAAACCACACCGCACACCTCGGCCCAGAGCTCGCTAATTGTTTTTCTAAAATCACTGACAGTCAGGTTTTGAGGAAACCCCCCCTGCGGCCAACACTAAGGCCATGAAAATGTCAAATATCAAAGTGCAGAACTTCCCCAAGGCCTCAGATGTGTAATATACAGCTCGGTACCAGGAATCCACCTAAAGGGACCCCATCAGGAACACAAGTTCTTGCAGAAAGAACCGTCTTATCATTCCCTTCATATACACCGTCATATAATTCCCAGCAAAAACACACACTCGAGAATATTAACATATCTAGAGAAAGTAATGATGCTAACGAGCTTTGAGTAATATTCTTTTGCATGACACAAACAAAATGTGCTTCATGACCATAAACAATTAGCTAGTCAGGTAACTTCCAATACATTAACGCAGACTGTATAGCTCTTACTTTTTAGTCTAGTAAATTAGGTCAAACAAAATTAGGATTAATTACCATTCATTTTTAAGTTTGTTTGAAATGTCCTTACACTGTAGCTATTGGTGATTAGACTCCAGATTGGATTAGCATCATGGAGCTTGTCTAGTTTTTGTAAACAACAATGAGAATTTAATTAGTGGAGAAATAAAACTTGGGTTGTTGTATGTATTTGTGTGTGTGTGTGTGTGTGTGTGTGTGTGTGTGTGTGTGTGTGTGTGAGTGAGTGAGTGTGTGTATGCGACCACTTGCGTCTGACCTCAGACGATGATTAGGCCTTTTTAATACATTTATTTATTTATATATAGTGATAATCCAACACTGCCCCCTAGTGTTACGTTTGTGCTAAAACTGGAATTAAAGGTGAAAGTCAAATTCCAAATGAAATCATTTTTAGCAGCTCAGATTTTCGGGAAACTGTGCTGTTTATTTGCTAATATGTATTTATACTAATAAAATATAGACAGGCAAATCGAGATGGATGTTGAGAACATGATTTTCTCAGGCTGGGAGATCAGTGTGGTTATAAACCAGACAGCCTGCTGACAGACACCCAGACAGTGTTCCTAACATTTGAGGTCGAATGTTCATGGTACTTTGAGTCAGTGTTCGACCAGTGGGACTCAGATACAGCCATCTACTGTCCAAGTCTGTCTAGAAGTGGTGTTCACTGAAGAACTGAGGACAAAAAGCCAGAACTTTGACATGGAAACAAGGCTAAGTGACTCAACTATACACAAAAAACATAGGAACTTTAAATAGAGTTGGAGATTAATAGTGTCCACAATGCTGAGAAATACAGGCAGATACTGTACTTATCTTTCATGTAATACCATCATGGAGGCGTCTGATTGACCCCAAATTTATTCTACAGCAGGACAACGACCCCAAACATACAGCCGATGTCTTTAAGAACTATCTTCAGCACAGAGAAGAACAAGGAGTCTGAGATTACATGAAAAGACGGAAGGATCCGAGACAGTCTACATCCACAGATGATCCGTGGTTAGTTCTCCAACTTGTTTAGAACATCCTACCTGCCGGGTTCCTTCAAAAACTGTCCGCAAGTGTAGCTAGAAGTGAAGAACCACTTCTCTTTGTGGCAGCATTCTTACTTATATAACAAACACCCCTTGTATATATAGAGCCAGAATATTCATTCATTCATTCATCTTCTACCGCTTATCTGAACTACCTCGGGTCACGGGGAGCCTGTGCCTATCTCAGGCGTCATCGGGCATCAAGGCAGGATACACCCTGGACGGAGTGCCAACCCATCGCAGGGCACACACACACTCTCATTCACTCATACAATCACACACTATGGACAATTTTCCAGAGATGCCAATCAACCTACCATGCATGTCTTTGGACCGGGGGAGGAAACCGGAGTACCCGGAGGAAACCCCCGAGGCACGGGGAGAACATGCAAACTCCACACACACAAGGTGGAGGTGGGAATCGAACCCCGACCCTGGAGGTGTGAGGGGAACGTTCTAACCACTAAGCCACCGTGACCCCCAGAGCCAGAATATTTACTGTTGATTTTTTTTGTTGGTCTGCGATCTGGAAATCGTCACACTTGTAAAGTTCTAATGCTACAGTACTGTAGTTATGCTAAAATAATGAAATACATTTGTGGAAATTGTCTCATCACTTTTATTTTATTCCCTAAATTCAAATGCTAAGTAACTTTATTGAATCTTTATCATTGGCACAGTAGAATAACAGACAATAGAGTTTCTCAGGAAAACAAACAATCTGGTCTGAGGTACATTAGAACATTTCAGTAAGAAGCTGTTTATCATGAAACGCAGTAGAATTATACATATCTTACTGTGAACGTATGTGCAATAGAAACACACTATAAAGCCAAAAGTTTGTGCACTCCTGACCATCACAACCATATGTGCTTCTTGTTAAAAGTCTCACTCCAGATTACAACACTAACTATAGATGTTGGGTTGTGTTTGTGTGCATTGGTGTTCATTCAGCTACAAGAGCTTTAGTGAGATCAGATCCTGATGTCGGGATGTTGACGAGACTCCAGTTCTGGTTCTTCCCAAAGGTGTTCAGTGGGGTTAAGCCTTAGTCCGGGCTCAGTGTTGGACACGTGACGTGACGTGACACTTGACTTCTTCCACTGTCATCAACCTTAATGTCCACACCATGTCTTCATGGAGCTGCTTTGTGCAGAGGGACATTGTTATGCTGGAACATGAGTTAAGCCACTGAAGGGAATCTGTAAAGACTTTTCAGTCTTCAGTCTTTGTGGCAACAGTTTGGGGACCCACATGCTGGTGTTGGGGGACGTGGTACCTTGTGGTTAAGGTGTTGGTCTACTAATTGGAAGGTTGTGAGTTCGAATCCCAGGTCCACAAAGCTGCCACTGCTGTGCACCTGAGCAAAGCCCTTATCACTTAATTGCTCAGATGCCTAAAAAAATGAGATAGAAATGTAAGTCGCTCTGAATAAGACAAACACAGTCAACGTGATGGTCAGGGGTGCACATACTTTTGTACCTGGAATCTGGGTTTGTGACCTAAAACAAAGGTGCCCTAGAACAATCGAGACATTCTAGAATGAGACGTTATATTATATTCTGTGCTCCAGAACCGATACTAAATTGTTGAGACCATTCGACTGGGATCCTAGAAGCCGCTGCCGCTGCCCTCTGGGTCGTGTATGGGCGGAGCCGAGCGCTTGTGTAACACTGACTTGTCGTTGTTCCTCTGCTGTGGTGCTGCGGCTACACTGGGAGTGCAGAGGGTGTGTGCACGGTGTTTGGTGGTGTCCAGATCATTCAGGTCGTCTTTCTGTGTTCTCAGAGCAGCTATGACCTCTCGGTCTGAGGCGTTGAGGTTCAGACACCCACAGCTATGTCCTTTGACCTCCATGGCTTCATTGTCCACCGTCATGAAGGCGTCACCCCAGAAGCTCTCGCAGAGGTCTCGGCCATGCTGGTACATCTGCACGTTACACACACACACACACATAAACACACATATCAAACAGTGTATTATTCAATATAGGGAAACAAACAGAAAAAATGTCTAACATCATTTCTTTATAAATAATTTTAACGATGCATAATTATAGACCATGTAAATAACTTTCATTATTTTCAGTGAGTACTTTCATTATTTCATTATAATGTGCCATGAACAGTTTATTTAAGATATACAAACCACTGAGCGTGAATTGTTTAAATTCTGTTTTAAATTCTTTTCAGTTTTAGGATCAAATCAAATCAAGCCATGAGCTTTGGGTGTTTGGATTAATGCAGTAACACCAAATAAATGAAGTAAAAAGAACATGAACATACTGTATATATCATATGTAATCTATAAAGACAGAGCTGTGTGTGTGTGTGTGTGTGTGTGTGTGTGTGTGTGTGCACATCTGGCTGTCAGTGTATATTTATCACTGTGCCTACAATGACTATTTCTGTAATGCACATCACACCTTTAGGCTCTCTGAAATGTGTGTGTTTGTTTGTGTGTGCATGTGTGTGTGTGTGTGTGTGTGTGTGCGTGTGCATGCGTGTGCGTGTGTGTGCGTGTGTGTGTGTGTGTGTGTGTGTGTGTGTGTGTGTGCGTGTGTGTGTGCATGTGTGCATGTGCGTGCGTGTGTGTGTGTGTGTGTGTGTGTGTGTGTACACGTGTAAATGTTGGAAATGAATTATATTTTATAATCTCAACAGCCATCCATCCATCCATCAATCCAATCCAGACCATACAGTCCAATCCATCCATCTAATCCAATCCAAACCAATCCAATCCAGACAAAACCAGTCCAGGAC
>NC_083462.1:4305240-4307740 GCF_030014155.1 Tachysurus vachellii | reverse complement strand
TGTGACATTTTTGATGTGTAAACTGTGACATTATTGATGTGTAAACTGTGACATTATTGATGTGTAAACTTTGACGTAAACTGTACATGTTGATGTTGTAAAACTGTGACACTGTTGATGAGTAAACAGTGACATTATTGTTGTGTAAACTGTGGCTTTATTGATGTGTAACTGTGGACTTGTTGATGTGTAAACGGTGACACTATTGATGTGTAACTGTGACATTGTTGATGGTAAACGTGACATTTTTGATGTGTAAAATGTGGACACCTGTTGATGTGTAAACTGTGAACATTATTGGTTGTAAACTGTGACACTATTGATGTGTAACTGTGACATTATTGATGTGGTGTAAAACTGCGACATTATTTGATGTGTAAACTGTGACATTAGTGATGTAGTAAACTGTGCCTTATTGATGTTGTAAACTGTGACATTATTGGTGTAAACTGTGACACTGTTGATGTGTAAACTGTGACATTATTGATGTGTAAACTGTGACACTGTTGATGTGTAAACTGTGACATTATTGATGTGTAAACTGAGACACTGTTGATGTGTAAACTGTGACATTATTGATGTGTAAACTGTGACATTATTGATGTGTAAACTGTGACACTATTGATGTGTAAACTGTGACATTATTGATGTGTAAACTGTGACATTATTGATGTGTAAACTGTGACATTATTGATGTGTAAACTGAGACACTGTTGATGTGTAAACTGTGACATTATTGATGTGTAAACTGAGACACTGTTGATGTGTAAACTGTGACACTATTGATGTGTAAACTGTGACACTATTGATGTGTAAACTGTGACATTATTGATGTGTAAACTGTGACATTATTGATGTGTAAACTGTGACACTATTGATGTGTAAACTGTGACATTATTGATGTGTAAACTGTGACACTGTTGATGTGTAAACTGTGACACTGTTGATGTGTAAACTGTGACATTATTGATGTGTAAACTGTGACATTATTGATGTGTAAACTGTGACACTATTGATGTGTAAACTGTGACACTATTGATGTGTAAACTGTGACACTGTTGATGTGTAAACTGTGACATTATTGATGTGTAAACTGTGACATTATTGATGTGTAAACTGTGACACTATTGATGTGTAAACTGTGACACTATTGATGTGTAAACTGTGACACTGTTGATGTGTAAACTGTGACATTATTGATGTGTAAACTGTGACATTATTGATGTGTAAACTGTGACATTATTGATGTGTAAACTGTGACACTATTGATGTGTAAACTGTGACATTATTGATGTGTAAACTGTGACATTATTGATGTGTAAACTGTGACACTGTTGATGTGTAAACTGTGACATTATTGATGTGTAAACTGTGACACTATTGATGTGTAAACTGTGACACTGTTGATGTGTAAACTGTGACATTATTGATGTGTAAACTGAGACACTATTGATGTGTAAACTGTGACACTGTTGATGTGTAAACTGTGACATTATTGGTGTAAACTGTGACACTATTGATGTGTAAACTGTGACATTATTGATGTGTAAACTGTGACACTGTTGATGTGTAAACTGTGACATTATTGGTGTAAACTGTGACACTATTGATGTGTAAACTGTGACATTATTGATGTGTAAACTGTGACACTGTTGATGTGTAAACTGTGACACTGTTGATGTGTAAACTGTGACACTATTGATGTGTAAACTGTGACATTATTGATGTGTAAACTGTGACACTGTTGATGTGTAAACTGCGACACTGTTGATGTGTAAACTGTGACATTATCGTGTGTAAACTGTGACATTGTTGATGTGTAAACTGTGACACTATTGATGTGTAAACTGAGACACTATTGATGTGTAAACTGTGACACTGTTGATGTGTAAACTGTGACATTATTGGTGTAAACTGTGACATTATTGATGTGTAAACTGTGACACTATTGATGTGTAAACTGTGACATTATTGATGTGTAAACTGTGACATTATTGATGTGTAAACTGTGACACTATTGATGTGTAAACTGTGACATTATTGATGTGTAAACTGTGACACTATTGATGTGTAAACTGTGACACTGTTGATGTGTAAACTGTGACACTGTTGATGTGTAAACTGTGACATTATTGATGTGTAAACTGTGACATTATTGATGTGTAAACTGTGACATTATTGATGTGTAAACTGTGACACTATTGATGTGTAAACTGTGACATTATTGATGTGTAAACTGTGACATTATTGGTGTAAACTGTGACACTGTTGATGTGTAAACTGTGACATTATTGATGTGTAAACTGTGACACTATTGATGTGTAAACTGTGACATTATTGATGTGTAAACTGAGACACTATTGATGTGTAAACTGTGACACTGTTGATGTGTAAACTGTGACATTATTGGTGTAAACTGTGACACTATTGATGTGTAAACTGTGACATTATTGATGTGTAAACTGTGACACTGTTGATGTGTAAACTGTGACATTATTGG
>NC_083462.1:4292740-4295240 GCF_030014155.1 Tachysurus vachellii | reverse complement strand
ATAGACAGGTGATATCACGATACCGATAGACAGGTGATATCACGATACCGATAGACAGGTGATATCACGATACCGATAGACAGGTGATATCACAATACCGATAGACAGGTGATATCACGATATTACTGAGCATCACGATACCGATAGACAGGTGATATCACGATATTACTGAGCATCACGATACCGATAGACAGGTGATATGACAATATTAACGAGCATCATGATACCGATAGACAGGTGATATCACAATACCGATAGACAGGTGATATCATATTACTGAGCATCACGATACCGATAGACAGGTGATATCACGATATTACTGAGTATCACGATACCGATAGACAGGTGATATCACGATACCTATAGACAGGTGATATCACGATATTACTGAGTATCACGATACCGATAGACAGGTGATATCACGATACCTATAGACAGGTGATATCACAATATTACCGAACATCACGATACCGATAGAAATTTCTGTGAAAAATCACACTGACTTGGGTTTAAAATCCACATGTTAGGTGAACGTCTGTCACTCAGGATCCTAACAATAAAGCACACACACACACACACACACACACACACACACACTCATCTGTGTGAACAGGAGTCAGATATTTCTACTCCAGGTAAAAAAGCTTCATACTGCAGCCTCTGTTACCTGCCTCAGGTAACACGTGTGTGTGCTTTTAGGTGTCTATGTGCATTATAAGCAGGAGAGTAAGATGGCAGTGCAGTTTTATTTTGCATACAATAGATGGGTTCTGTGTGTGTGTGTGTCTGTGTGTGTGTGTGTGTTTTTACTCCATATCGAATGTTTCTGACACTTGGGGAAGGGTTGTTGTTTGTTGTCTTGACACAAGAATAATTGTCCTCTAACGGCTTTCTCAGTCCTTTGGGTCTCTTCCCTCCCATCTCACACACACACACACACACACACACACACACACACACACACACACACACACACACACACAGAAGAGGCACTTAACACCCCTACCAGGCTGCCCTGTTACTACCATATGGCTCAGCACCCAGTCACTAGGGAGCAGAGGTCGGAGGTCAAACCCATGATTTCATTTATTTATGACACCAGAGAGAGAGAGAGAGAGAGAGAGAGAGAGAGAGAGAGAGAGAGATTACGGGGACATGAGCAGGTTGGTTAACAGATGGATAAAAAATCAGCGTATCAGAACAGTATCTTTGGTGGTAACACAGGATTATATTAATAACAACAGAGAAACACACTTAAGGTTTGATGTTGCATTGTGAGACACTTTTCTGCTCACCACAGTAATAGAGTGATTATCTGAGTTACTATAGACTTCCTGTCAGCTCTGATCAGTCTGATCTCTCGTCTGATCCCTCAACAAGGTGATTCAGCCTGAAGGTCCTCCACTCACTATACTGTTTAAACCCAGACTAAAGCGGCTCGTCCGTCTCCACTGATCACACCACGTTCAAAGTCACAGAGATCAGATCTTTGGTGTTTGGTGACGTTGTGCTGCTGCCACATGACTGGACGACTGCGTACATGAGCAGGTGTTGATGTGAAGTGTTCTGTAAGGAGACGTTTACTGACATTTAACACTTATGGAAGGAGTTTCCAGTGTGAGAGGGAAAGCTTCAAGTTTCCAGATGCCTTCAGGACAGAGGAGCTTCCACTTTGCAGCACTTTGTTTCAGGGAACATTAAACGTAACTATAAAAGGATAAACGTGTCATTTTTACGTTACGTTAATGTAGTATAGAAGGAATAAAACACTAGGTTTTGCTGTTGTAGAAACTTCCCATCAGGCCACATCACACCCCCCTACTGTGGATTAGTTTCCTCTTACAGCACAACACATGTTCTGTTTAATCCCGTACTCATCAAGAACAGCACGAGAAGCGGCTGAGGTTTACGTCTGTCCGTCTTTCCCCAAACTTATCAGTTATATTTATATCTTATGACATGGAGATTTTGAGCGATTCGGTGAGGAAACGTTGACAGTGTGTGTGTCAGAAGAAATCAACACACACAAACACACACATATGAGCATGTAAAGATAGAGTCCTGTTGGAAATTCCAAAATATTCTGAAAGAGAAACATCTAGAGAGAGAGAGAGAGAGAGAGAGAGAGAGAGATCTAGACTGGATATGAGCACCAGGCAGTGGGCATCCTGCCCAGCTCACAGCATTTTAATAATGCACACACACGCGCACACACACACACACACACACACACACACACACACACACACACTGTATCTCTGCTGTGTTGTGTGGGACAGGTGTGACGTCAGAGTTGGTGTGACGTGTGGAGCTCAACACTTTGTTACTCATGCTGATGTAGTGGGTTGTGATTCAGTTACAAAACATGACACCAGATTGTGTGTGGGGTTTACAGTATATGACAATCTCTCTCTCTGTGTCTCTCTCTCTGTCTCTGTGTCTTTTTCTCTGTCTCTCTGTGTGTCTCTCTCTCTGTCTCTCTCTCTGTCTCTGTGTGTGT
>NC_083462.1:4282740-4285240 GCF_030014155.1 Tachysurus vachellii | reverse complement strand
GTTCATTTCCTGTATGTATGGAGACGCTGTATAATGTATACGACCGAGAACACACCTGGACCCCCTGACAGATCACAGTGATCATATTAACTACTTGGTACAGCCAGAATGTGATTAGTCAGAAACTCAGAACTCATTTGCATATGACAAGTTTGTGTTTTGTTAGTTTTAATGAGGCCAATGCTGTGCTGTGCTACAGAGAGACAAGGACAGGATGGTTACAAGTCTCTCTCTCTCTCTCTCTCTCTGTGTGTGTGTGACATGGAAAACTGTCCTGGGGGAGCTTGTTCACTTTTATAACACCTAGTGTTGGTCCCTGAGAGAGAGCGAGAGGGGCAGAAAACGAGTGAGACAGTAAGAGAACAGACAGAAAGAGCGAAAAAGAAATGTAGAGAAAGAAACACAGAGTGAACCAGAAAGAGTGACAAAGAAAGAGTGAGAGTGAGACAGCAAGACAGACAAGAGTGTTAGATTAGTAAATATTAATGTTGATTGTTAGTCTATATAAATGATGTGATGGTGTTTGATCTGATCTCTCTCTCTTTCTCTCTCTCTTCTCTCCTCTCATCCCTTGTTCCTCCTCTATCCACCGCTTCCACCCAGAAGGATCTTCCTCTGCCTCGTAAAAGCAGCAGGTGAGTGACACACTCCACGTCTGGATTCATGTGTGTGTGATGACAATGCAGAAGAAAACCAGACACACCGACGTGCATTAAACACCTAGTTTAACTACGAAGACAACAATAGAAGCTTGAAGCCACCAGTTTAGCATCATGTAAAATGCAGGTCTAAAACATCACACACACACACACACACACACACACACACTGAAACACACTTTGTCTCAGTAACAGTTTATGAGCCACTATTTACACGTACACATATTTACACACGTCAAGCGTTTGAGGTAATTGTGTGTGGCTGCTTATTTATAGAACAAAAATAAACGGAAACACAAATAGAAGTTAATTATTAAGTAGCTTGTAAGTGAGAGTGCAACACTGCAGCATCACCCATAAGCTACTCACTGGCTTACTCCAAAATAACAACTGAAGCTGGACTGCAGTGGGCTGGGCTCCAGCCAAAATGGCATCCCGGCCTGGCAGAGTGCATTAGACAGCTGCTCGACTAATCCTTTAATCAGAGAGACACAGCTGAAGAGAGACATACCAGGACTGAGACCGTCTCCCTCTTTCTTTGTCCTCCTTCTTCATTCTCTCTCTTTGTTTCTCTCTGTCTGTCTGTTTGTTTGAATATCTCTATCTCTTTCTTTCTTTCTTCTTATTTTTTTCCCTTCTTTTGTCCCACCCTCCCTTTTCCCTCTCTTTCTCTCACCCTGTTTTGATTTTCCCAGATCTGTTCATTCTTTCTTCTCCCTGTGACTCTCTGTGGATGAGGGTGACACGTAGCTGATGTGCCCAAGGATTGTTAGTCATGTCACTCAGAGCTGTGTGTGTTTAATCTGAGGAATTAGTAGAGCAGAGAGAGGAAAGCGGTTCTCACAGCACAGAGAGCTGCTCTGGGTCATATTCCTGTCTGCTTCTCACTTAGGTCTTGATGTGTAGATGTTTGTCTTGCTCACTGGTGGAGATGTCGGGGATGTAGATGGTGGTGGAGCTTTCCGTGGTCCTGATGTGGAAGCTGTCTACAGCGAAGACAGGCTTCATTCTAAATTCCTGACCTGTTGTCCACATTGTGGTTCATCTTTGGTCCAATCGTCTGCTGAATCGTTTCTTATTCCTCAGGGTTATGAGGGTCTCTAGAACAGACTCAGTTTCCATAAAGCCTCCACAGATATTCAGTGGGAATTTTGGTTCTTTCAGTGACATGCAACAGCCCCATATATGATACCTTCACCTTATGTAAACAAGAAAATCTCTCTTTCTGTCCCTTTCTTTATTTCCTCTCTGTGTCTGATGAGAGTGATCATGAAGGAAATTGCATTTGGACTCTCTCTCTCTCTCTCTCTCTCTCTCTCTCACCCACACACACACACACACACACACACACACACACACACACTCATGCGTGTCCATCCGCATTATCACACTCACACACAAGTACCCAGGTTTCTTTTCTCTAAGGTAACCGATGAAAAGCAGAGATGGCTTAAGAGCCTGTGCGTGTTGCATAACACACTTTATACCCCTCGACGACTCTCATGTCTGCTTCAGCTCCGAGTGCATCTGTGCTGTGTGTGTGTGTGTGTGTGTGTGTGTGTGTGTGTGTGTGTGTGTGTGTGTGTGTGTGTGTGTGTGTGTGTGAGAGACGTTTAGCTTTATGTAAATGTGTGAGCTGTTTTTGTGTTACAGCTGCCGTGCCAGTAACAGAAAGAGTCTGATCCTCACCTCGACCTCGCCCACTTTACCTCGTGCACACTCTCCTCTGCCTGGACATCTCGGTGAGGAACATGGCATCAGCATGTACTTCTAACACACACAGACACACACACACAAGCTTAGCAATAGCTTAAAACAAAAGCAAACACAATATCTTTAAT
>NC_083462.1:4272740-4277740 GCF_030014155.1 Tachysurus vachellii | reverse complement strand
TGCAGCAGGGATAATAATGAGTGTATCACAAAACACACCGTGTCATAGGTTTATGTCATAGTGTGCGTAAACAAACTGCAAGGCTCTTCGTGGTGCAATAAAATGTGTCCCGTTCTGCTGTAGGAGTTTATCCCAGAGGACTTTTACCACCTCCTGGAGGCAGCCGAAGATCACGCCAAACAAGGACACTTGATGAAGACGGACATCCCGCGCTACATTATCAGCCAGCTCGGCCTGACCAGAGACCCTCTGGAGGGTGAGACACTGAGACAAAAACCCCAATAAAAATGAGTTCATGTTCATGTGTAGAATAAAGCAGTATGAGTTGCGCCGCTGTCAGAAAATAATCAGTGACTAACAGAGTTACTGCTATCACACTGAAGGAGAACAGGACAATCGCACCTCCTTATACGTTTACTTTTACCTCAAAACTGAAAACTTGCACGTTCATTAATCTGTTTATTTGAAGCAGCCACTAAACAAGTCCCTATTGAAACAATCACAGGTGAGAACAGGCGAATGAATATACAGTACAGCTGTCAGAGTCGCTGTTACAGAAAATGAATCAATGCCTTGTGACATGTCAGTATTCAATTCAATTCAAGTTTATTTGTATAGCACTTTTTACAATGGACATTGTCTCAGAGCAGCTTTACAGAACATAAACATAGAACAGAAGGTAAACATAAGGAGAAGTATAAAGCATTAATATAATAAAAATTCAAGATATATATAGTTCACAGTATGTATGTATGTATGTATGTATGTATGTATCCCCAATGAGCAAGTCTGAGGTGACTCAGGCAGCAGTGACCAGGAAAAACTCCCTTAAATTGTTAAGGAAGAAACCTTGAGAGGAAACAGACACAAAGGGGAACCTCATCCTCATATGGGTGACACTAGAGGGTGTGATTACAAATATACAGTCAAACAGATGCTGTATTGGTGTAGGGATCACATGGAGTTCAGATCTCCTCTTAGTATCACAGAGTCCAACTGGAGCTGGTAGGTCTGTAGACGTCTCAGGATTCTCACAGAGTCGGCCTCAGACTTGAGCAGCGCTGTAGCGTAAACAACACGGACTGATTTAAGTGTGTGTGGTCTCTGGTTTTACAGAAATGGTCAATCTGGAGAGTTACGACAGCGAGGGACCCCTCACACCTGAGACTGACGACTCTACAGAGGTCAGCACACACACACACACACACACACACACACAAACTGCTAGGGAGCAGACAGTTCTTCAGCATTCAAAGTGCTCCACTGTTTACGATATATTTCTTTACATTTGTACCTTAAAAACTGCAGTACCTTAATGATGTTGATGAAATAATGACTCACCTTATATTCATTATATAATCATATTCAGGTGCAGTATATAATATAATATTTAACATATGCAGGCATTTTCATTGACTAAGATCAAAAATGAAGTGTTTCATGGAGCTTTATATGGTGCTTTAAAAAGCAAAACTCCTGTAGATCAGAGACTGGGTGTTTTCTGTTATGTCTATTGCGTGTGTGTGTGTGACTGAGTGAATGTGTGTGACTGAGTGAATGTGTGTGACTGAGTGAATGTGTGTGACTGAGTGCGTGCGTGCGTGCATGTGTGTGTGCATGCGTGTGTGCATGCGTGTGTGCATGCGTGTGTGCGTGAGTGTGCGTGTATGTATGTGACTGAGTGTGTGTGACTGAATGTGCGTGCGTGTGTGTGTGTGAGACTGTGTGTGTGCGTGTGTGTGTGTGACTGAGTGTGTGCGTGCACGTGTGCATGCGTATGTGTATGTGACTGAGTATGTGCGAGCGCGTGTGTGCGTGCGCGTGTGTGCGTGTGCGTGCGTGTGCGTGCGTGCGTGCGCGTGCGTGTGTGTGCGTGCGTGTGTGTGCGTGCGTGTGTGTGCGTGCGTGTGTGTGCGTGCGTGTGTGTGCGTGCGTGTGTGTGCGTGCGTGCGTGTGCGTGTGTGCGTGCGTGTGTGTGCGTGCGTGTGTGTGTGTGTGTGTGTGTGTGTTTGTGTGTGTTTGTGTGTGTTTGTGTGTGTTTGTGTGTGCGTGTGTGTGCTTACGTGTGTGTGTGTGTGTGTGTGGCTCTTTAACTCAGTGAGTGTGGCTCTATATTTCTCTCAGGGGAAGATGAAGGTGATGAAGCCTCCTGAAGAAGCTGACTTCCAGACCATCAAACTGATTAGTAATGGTGCATACGGGTGAGAAACGCTTCGCTCTGTGCTGTGTATCCAATATTACATCCATCTATCCACACATTCATCAATCAATCCATAGATTTATCAATACAGTTTTCAGCTCATCAATCCTTCCATCCATCCATCCATCCATCCATTTATAGGATAATAATATAACAGTAGAACACTGGTATACTCTGTTAAATAGGCTCCTAAATTCTATATTTTACACTGTATGAAATAGAATCCAGGAAATAGGGTTTTTGATCCTACTTTAAATGCGTGTGTGTGCGTGTGTGCGTGTGTGTGTTTGTTCAGGGCCGTGTACCTGGTGCGTCACAGGGAGACCCGTCAGCGTTTTGCCATGAAGAAGATCAATAAGCAGAACCTGATCCTGAGGAACCAGATCCAGCAGGCCTTCGTAGAGCGAGACATCCTTACATTTGCTGAGAACCCCTTCGTGGTCAGCATGTTCTGCTCCTTTGAGACCCGCAGACACCTGTGTATGGTCATGGAGTACGTAGAAGGTGAGAGAAAAACAAAATACACACACACACTCTACAAAGTTCAGTACGTAGTAGGGCTGGGCGATACGGCCGAAAACTGTATCACGATATCAGTGTTTCATGTCGGTCGATATCGATAATTATTGATATTTTTTATGACCCATTTAAAATAAAGACCAGGAGAAAAATATATTACATTTAAATTATTACATTTAAACATTTTTTATTTTAAACTTAACCTTCCTCTGATCGTAATCCCCTCAGTTATTAAGACAGAAATGTCAACAAGCAGGAAAACTCACATAATTATAATGTAAACATAAGTCTAAAGTCACAATGAACACTTAACAATTATCTCTTAACGATATCGCAAACCAAACGTGATACTGTTACACGATTGGCTGTTAGCGTGTCACTCCCTATTTTGCTAGGTTACCAGAGAATGAGCGCCTTTGTTAACTCAACCAAACTCGCTTCGCAACCTCTGTTTACTTCCGACGAAGAATTAAAAAATATCGAACGTTTTATTGAACACATTTTTTATTGATATCGATCACGTGTCCATCGCGATACATATCGTTATCGTTTTATCGCCCAGCCCTAGTACGCAGTCAAAATCCTGTGAAGATGGGTGAGGAAATCCACAGGAATAAGGCCTAGTACAATTACAATTCAGATTCAGGTGTTAATAAAAGCTGTATGTAGTGTTTTATATTATTTCTCATGGTGTGAGACGAGACAGATTTTGGTGTGCACTCTTTGGCTGGTCTCCTACTCCACACTCCACACTCCAGAGAGTCAAGCACAACAATACACAGTCATAAGTGATGCGTAGATGGATCACTCACTTTCTAAACAGGAAAAAGCTTTAGATCTGTGATACCAGATGTTCAGTTTGTGCTTGCTTGAGAACCTGTCTGAAAGAAAAGACACTTTATCAGGGTTCCCACGCGTCCTGGAAAACCTGGAAATCCTGGAAAATTAATGACCATTGTTCCAGTCCTGGAAAACACATGGAAAATGAGAGAAAACATAAATTGTCCTGGAAAATTATTTATCATTTAAAGAACAGTTTACAACTGGTCGAAACAATTAACATTAGTAACAGAAAGCGCTCTGTTCAGGGACGCTGAGTTTTAATCTTGCTGTTGTAAACATGTTGTAAACATAAGGCGAAGGCCGGTAACTTATAATAGGTTTACTTATATAAACTTAAAAACACGTTTGCAAATGTGATATTGATTTTTGCAACAGTTCACTAAACAAGAAGTTAAGTGACTTCCTTTCTATCCTTCACTAACCGTAGTAGTTCCAAACAAAGCCGGAGCAGAACGCTTTTAGCAACATACAATACAGTGACGTTTATTTGAATATGCGTTTATTAACTAATCGTTTGTGAAAGTGAGTCAATGACACATTCATAAATACCGAGAGAGAAAGCATGACTTCACCTTACTGTCAAAATCAAATGCCTATCGAAAAAGTGTCACAGAGAAAAGTGAGTGAGTTAGCAGCTCTAGAACAAAGTTTGGAAAACATGCAAGAGAGTTTTTAAGCAACTAAATAAAAAAGTTCATAAGGATACTGTTCATTGGAGCTTAATGCAGTGAATGTTTGGGACAGACAATTAAATGTTGTTTATTCCGTTTGGGAACGCTTCTTTTTTTTTTTTTTTTTTTTTTTGAGAATGCAGTTGGGGGAAGAGGGAAGGGAAAGTTTAACAAGAAGGGCCTTAGCAGTTGTTATAATGTGTTCATTATAATAAATTGAAGAGTTTAACTTCAGAAGCTCTGTGTGTGTGTGTGTGTGTGTGTGTGTGTGTGTGTGTGAGTGTGTATCTGGTGTTTTTCTAATTTTATAGTTAAGTAATAGCCATAAAGTTGTTTTTAAGACTTCTGGAGAGAAGAACATATTACTTTAGGCCGTGAACCTGTGATCCTTGTCTTTTTTTCCTAAATTTGAAATGTCCTGGAAAATGATTTCTGGAAAAGAGTGGGAACCCTGTTTATGTGCACAAAGATAGACGGAGCAGGACGTTGTTCCTCATCAGCAGCTTCTTCAGGAAGGATGATTTCTCGTTATCGGCTTATGAACTGTGTTCAGTGGTTTAAGTCGTTTTGTTCTCTTAAAGAAGACTCACTCTGTATCTACATCTAGTAAGGGTGTAGAAATCATCCACAGGAGATACAGACTGAGAGAAGCACATCTCATTTCTCTTCTCTGCCAATAAAAAAAGTGAACAAAGTGACATTTCCAATTGCAGCCAAACCCACTTGTAGTGTCTAGTCCACACTCGTGTAACAGCAGTAACTACAGC